>NC_063177.1:17301433-17383913 GCF_023159225.1 Perognathus longimembris pacificus
GTAAAGCACTAGCTTTGAGCAAAAGAGCTCAGGGACAGTGCCCAGGCCTTAAGTTCAAGCTTGATGACCAACAACAACAAAAATCGAAGAGTCTCACAGATTTGCCTAGACCTGCTTCGAACCTCCTGAGTAGCTAGGATGATGGGCGTGAGCCACAGGCACTGGGTTTCATTTGCTTTTAGTGTCCCTTTAGTAGCACTCCAGGTGTGTGCATATGTATGGCATATGGCATATGCCTTTTCTTACTTACACATATTTGTTTATTTGATAAATATTTATTAAATGTTTGTTAAGTTCCAGGCACTGGTTATGGTGTTGGAAATACAACAATGAACAAAACATCTTGCAAATTATACTGTAGCAAAGACAGACAAACAGTATAGACACAAACGACTAGACACATGTCAAATGGTACTAGGCGTATCAAGGAAACTAAGGATATTAAAAAGACATGTTGGGAAGTAGTCAGAAGTAGCCTCTTTGACTACTTTGATAAGGTGACATCTGATTGGAGGGAATAGTTGGGCAAGAATGTTTTCTCAGGCTGGGAATGTAGCTTAGTGTTAGAGTGCTGTCTACCATACATGAAGCCCTGGGTTCAATTCCTCAGTACCACATAATAGAAAAAGCTGGAAGTGGTGCTGTGGCTCAAGTGGTAGGGTGCTAGCTTTGACCAAAAGAAGATCAGGGACAGTGCTCAGGCCCTGAGGTCAAGCCCCAGGTCTAGCAAAAAAAAAAAAAAAAAGATGTTTTCTCAGACCTGGGGTGAAGTTTACCTACCTTAGAGAAGGACCTGGGCCCCCAGAGCACTGGTTTGTTTTGTTTTTTGTTTTTTGCCAGTCCTGGGGCTTGAACTCAGGGCCTGGACACTGTCACTGGCTTCTTTTTTGCTCAAGGCTAGCACTCCACCACTTGAGCCACAGCACCACTTCCGGCCTTTTTGTATATATGTGGTGCTGAGGAATCAAACCCAGGACTTCATGCATACAAGGCAAGTGTTTTACCACTAGGCCATGTTCCCAGCCCCCAGAGCACTGTTTTTTAAAAACATCCCAGAACCTGCGCCATGAGGGTTCAGTGTACAGAAGGAACAAACAGTACTGTATGGTAAGGGACTATGGTATGGGACTGGGCTGAGGAGCAGCAGGTGTTAGCAGCCTGCTGTTCTATCCTTCACTCCTTTCCTCCCACAAAGCACTCTCTCTTGGACTTATTCCATAAGCAGCCTAAATCAAGCTGCCTTCTTCTTTGTTAGAAGTTTCTAGATAGTGACTACAATAGGTGGTACAGTTTATCTCTCAGTGTTTGTTGTGTTTTTGTTTTTGTTTTTGTTTTTTTGCCAGTCCTGGGGCTTGGACTCAAGGACTAGCAATGTCCTTGGCTTCTTTTTGCTCAAGGCTAGCACTCTGTCACTTGAGCCACAGTGCCACTTCCGGCCATTTTCTGTATATGTGGTGCTGGGGAATTGAACCCAGGGCTTCATGTACATGAGGCAAGCACTCTTACCACTAGGCCATATTCCCAGCCCACTATCTCCCAGTGTTTGGAGTTTATCTTTGCCTTCGTTTGTTTGTTTGTTTGATGCCAGTCCTAGGGCCTAGATACTGTCCCTGTACTTTTATTCACTCAAGGCTATCATTCTACCACTTGAGCCACAGCATCACTTCTGGCTCTTTGGTGGTAAACTGGAGAAACTCTTAGTTTCATGGACTTTTCCTGTGTAGGATGGCTTTAAACTGCAATCCTCAATTCACATCCTCTCAGCCTCCTGAGTGTGAGCCACCAGTACCTTGCTCCTTTACTTTTTTTCTTTTTAAGGCACTGTGAGATGTAAAAGAAAATTAAGGGGTGGCAAGAAGGAAAAGAAGGACCAGACCTTCTCCCAATAGGTGTGAACCCGGGGCAAGAACAGAAACAGAAAGCCATGCACCATCTGTGCAAATATGGAATGTTACAAATTAAATTGGTACTGGTAAGTAAAACATGTACTGTTTTTCTACCTTGACAAACATACCCTCATAGCAATATGGAAGGCCAGATTTCAAGTTTGAATTATATACTTCTCAGGGTTCAGCTGTAGCCCATAGCCTTCTCCCTCTTCTTCCAAGCTCCACCTTGAGGTTTGCTGAGTTGCATGGGTCTGAGCACGTTAGCTTGCCTGTCCCGGTTCTGCTCCTGCTTCCCTTGGACCTAGAGGTACTCTGGGAGGATCGACTAAGAGGCCTACCTGGGCCTCCAAGAAGGCCAGGACCATCTAGCAAAGTCCCAGGTTCTCAGCTCTATGAGCTAGAATGACGGGGAGAGGTTGTCGTGCAACCACTTGAGTCACACCTCCACTTCCAACCATTTTGTTGGCTAATTGGATATAAGAGTCTCATGGATTAGTCTGCCCAGGCTGGCTTCAAACCATCCTCAGATCTCAGCCTCCTGAGTAGCTAGGATTACAGGCATGAGCCACCAGCACCCAGCATCAGCATTGGCTCTTAGGAGGCCCAAGACCTGAGGGCAAGGCCTCTTCTTGGCTTACCTAATGTGGGGAAGGCATTTAAAGCCTGGGCAGGATACAGCCAGGAGCCCCACAGTCGCCTGGATTACCCAGGCTACACAGGTGGCAGGAAGACACAAAGCAGCAAGCTCCGCCCACAGCACGCCCACATCAGCACCATCTAACCAGATCCTCCCAGAGAAAGAAACCTCAGTTCTCATCTGCACATAACAATAACCGCCCAAGACTACAAACACAGGGGAAACAAGGAAGCTGGCCCAAATCATGAAGACACTATCACCCCTGCTGTTGTTCAGTGAACATCTTTGCAAAATCTGCTGTTTTCCTGTAAGACGTGGGAACTGGGAGCTGGGGGATACAACTCAGTTGGTAGAATGCATTTGTGGTCCTGGGTTCCATCCCCAGCACCACAAACTAAACAGAGCAATAAATAAGTAGAATTAGGAATGAGGATTCTAGGCTCAGCTTTAATGACTAACAAGAACTGACAAGTTGAATAAGTCACTTTACATCTGTGTCTCAACTGTCTATCAAATGGGGATAGTTGCATAATCTCTCTCCAGCTGTAAGTTCTCCATCACCCAGACTTTGCTCAATCATTTATTCAGAGAACACTAGCTGTGTGCCAGGAGCCGATATGACTGTATCAAGAGTTAAACATGTCATACTCTCTCACCTCAAGGAACTGGACCTGACAGAGGAGATAGACAGGCAGCTGCTCTGTGAGAGTTTCCCATTTCTGGTTGCATTTATTCAGCGTCTGGAGTGTTTTCCAGATGCATAAATAGAAGACAAAAATTGATTTCAAGTGGTATAGCATCAGCCTTGAGCAAAAAAGCTAAAGAACAGCCTTCAGGTTTCAGTTCAACCATAGTAGTAGTAAATAAATAAATGAGGAGGAGGAGGAGGAGGAGGAGGGAGGAGGAGGAGGGAGGAGGAGGGGGGAGGAGGAAGGAAGGAGGAGGAGGAGGAGGAGGAGGAGGAGGAAGGAGGAGGGAGGAGGAGGAGGAAGGAAGGAGGAAGGATGAGGAGGAAGGAAGGAGGAGGAGGAAGGAGGAAGAGGAGGAGGAGGAGGAAGGAGGAGGAGGAAGGAGGAAGAGGAGGAGGAGGAGGAAGAAGGAGGAAGGAGGAGGAGGAAGGAGGAGGAGGAGGAAGGAAAGAGGAGGAGGAAGGAGGAGGGAGGGAGAGAAGGGAGGAGGAGGAAGGAGGAGGAGGAAGGAAGGAGGAGGAGGAAGGAGGAGGAGGGAGGAGGAGGAGGAAGGAGGAGGAGGAGGAGGAAGGAGGAGGAGGAGGGGGAAGGAAGGAGGAGGAAAGAGGAAGAGGAAGGAGGAGAAGGAAGGAGGAGGAGGAAGGAGGAAGGAGGAGGAGGAGGAAGGAAGGAGGAGGAGGAAGGAGGAGGAGGGAGGAGGAGGAAGGAGGAGGAGGAAGGAGGGAGGAGGAGGAGGAAGGAGGAGGAGGAGGAAGGAGGAGGGGGAAGGGAGGAGGAAGGAGGAGGGAGGGGGAGGAGGGAGGAGGAGGGAGGGGGAAGGAAGGAGGAGGAGGAAGGAGGAGGAGGAAGGAGGAGGAGGAAGGAGGAAGGAGGAGGAAGGAGGAAGGAGGAGGAGGAAGGAAAGAGGAGGAGGAGGAGGAAGGAGGAGAGGGGGGAGGAGGAGGGAGGAGGAGGAGGAAGGAAGGAGGAGGAAGGAAGGAAAGAGGAGGAGGGAGGGTGAGGAGGAGGAAGGAAGGAGGAGGAGGGAGAAGGAGGAGGAGGAGGAAGGAGGAGAAGGAGGAGGAGGAAGGAAGAGGAAGGGGGAGGAAGGAGGAAGAGGAAGGAGGAGGAAGGAGGAGGAGGAGGAGGCAGTCCATTGGCTAGTGGTGACCCAAGGCCTGTACCCTAATCATAGCTACTCCTGAGGCTGAAACCTGGAGGTTCACTGTTCAAAAGTCTGCTTAACCAGTGAACAGTGGCTCAAGCACCAGCTGTGAATAAAGAAAGTCCAGCCTGAGGTCCTGAGTTCAAGCTCCAATACTAACTTCCCCCCCCAAAAAAAAATTTTTAGGAAGAAATAGCATTTTTTATTTTATTTCTTGCCAGTCCTGGGGCTTGAACTCAGGGCCTGAGCACTGTCCCTGGCTTCCTTTTTGCTCTGGGCTAGCACTCTGCCACTTAAGCCACAGCACCACTTCCGGCTTTTTCTATACACAAGTGGTGCTGAGGAATCAAACCCAGGGCTTCATGCATGCTAGGCAAGCACTCTACCGCGAAGCCACATTCCCAGCCCAAGAAATAGCATTTTAGATGGCACAGGTATGAACAGACCCCAGAATTTAGAATCTCTAGCCACAAGCTGGCATCCACAGCGGCTGAAACCGTCGGAAACACGCATGCGCACAACTAGGCCCGGGGCTCAGCCCCTGGAAGCGGTGGCGGTCCCATCGCGCATGCTCCCCGTGGTGGGCGCGGTCGCCATGGAGACGCGTGGTTCGGGCCGAGCAGTCGGCGCCGGCAGCCGGCTCCGCGGCGAGGTCTGGCTGCCCCAGCGCAGGTCGCGGTCCAGCTGGCGGATGGCCGGCCGTGGTGGGGCTGGGGCGGGGGAGTTCGGCGAAGACGGGGAGGATAATGACGAGGAAGAGGAGGTGCGGGCGGGCGGCGCTGGCTCGTCCCCGGGGTCCAGGCTGCCCCCCATTGCGGGAACCACCACACAGCTGACCAAACGGAAAGTGAAGAGGAAAAGAAGAAAAAGAAGACCAAAGGGTCTAGCAAGGGGGATGGTAAGAGGAACAGCGGGTGTGGCTGCTGCAGCTCCTATACCTGAGATCACTCTCCCTGGACCACCCTTCCGGGCCCATCTCTCTCCCTGCAGACCACACTGTCAGACCAGAACCAGAAGCTCGGCAGGCCCAGAGCCCCCACCCCCTCCTCCACGCCTCTGGGTGGCACAGTGCTGACCCTGTGTGCTCAGAGACCCTCCACCCAGGAGCACAGATACCCCCACAGACCAGTTGTACCCCCCAATACTGCACAGAAACCCCACATTCTGCCTTGGGAATTCTCAATATCCAGAGTCCTCAACCCCATCTCCTCACTGGCCAACACAGAGACTTGGTTTTACACAAACACCCTTTTCAACTTCCTAGTTCTGCAGCCCAAACTCACATCCTAAACACACTCTTGCTTCAGGAATTTCAAGCCCTCCTTCAGAGACCCACCCCACTCCCTCCCCCAGACTGACTCCACTTAAAGACACTACCTGACTATACTCACTCCCATATGGAAACACAGGCTCCTTTCCTCCCAGGCCCCTCTGTGAGTGTTAAGAACACTTGCTGCCAGGTGCCAGTGGCTCACACCTGTAATCCTAGCTACTCAGGAGGCTGAGATCTGAGGATTGAGGTTCAAAGCCAGCCAGGACAGCAAAGTCCATGAGACTTATCTCCAATTAACCACCAGAAAGCTGGAAGTGGTGCTGTGGCTCAAGTGGTAGAGGGCTAGCTCTGAGCTAAAGAGCTCAGGGACAATGCCCAGGCCCAGAGTTCAAGCCCCAGTACCAAAAACAATCCTCCCTCTTTTGAGACTCTAACTCCACTTAGCTAGCAAAACAAAACTAGACTGGAAGTGTGGCTCCAGGGGTAGGGTGATAGCTGTGAGTGTAAAAGCAGAGAGCTTGAGGCTCTTAGTTCAAGACTCATACCAGCACTAAAAAAGAACTGTACACCCCATCCACACCCCCACACCACTCTGGGGCTGGGATGTATGTAGCTCAATGCCAAATCACTTGCCTAGCAAGTACAACCTCCTAGGTTCGATTCCCAGTTCCAAAAAATAAAAGGTGTGTGTGTGTGTGTGTGTGTGTGTGTGTATACAGTTAAAAGAACCCCTCCTGTGTAGACTCCACTCACTATCCACCAAGGAGCAACCTTGGACTTAATAGATAGCAGAATACCAGTCACTGCCACAACCTTTTATAATCCCTAACTCCCTTCCTTCAAAGCAGCACCTTATAGTGATAGGCCACCACTGAATGCTAAGATGCAGCTTCTCCACTGTAGGCACATTCACACAGATACCATTAGACATTCACATGCATGGATTCCCCCCCCCCCCAAAAAAAAAACCCCCTCTACTGGGAACTGGATGTTTTTTCTGCACTGGAATCCACACAGGCACTTGGTTTCTTACCAATCCCTTCATAGGTGTATACACAACACCTGCCACAGACCCGGTCCCTCCCCTTCTCCAAGCTCCTCTCCTAGAACCCCCAGATGGCTCATTGGAGCCCCTGAGTACCCACTGGAGAAGAGAGTGCAGCCATGACAGGGAGGGCCCTATTCTGAGTGCTGGGAATCTCTGGTCACCTGTGTGGTCGACTTTATTTCAGTGGCTTTGGCCTTCAAGGAAGGGGCTCTGACCTCCCGTCCTGCTAGTCCTGGCTGGTGTTTCTGGCTCTGGTGTGCAGAGCTGGGGACGAAGGAGCAGCCATCCTCCCCCCCCACCCCCCTGCCCCAAGTCAGCCTTGTTGTTTGGGAAGGGGACAAAGACTTGGAAAGGTTAGAATTGCTTCATCAGGTAGAGTCATAATAAAAAGGCAAAAAAAAATATTATTTTTTTGTTAAATAAAAGAAATCTAGTGCAAAAGGCAGGAGGCTCCCTGTGTATCTGCAAAGCCAAGCCAGAAAGTTTATTGTCTTTGGGGTGTAGCTTTTGGCTGTAGATTTTACGGTGGCCATGTGGCATGTACCTCAGACTGTCAGCAGGGGACACCAGATAGTTTCAGAAAGGAGTAAGGTAAGAACAGATCATGATAGGGGTTTTATCACCCCTCTTTTCCTTTTCTCTTTTCCTTTTTCCCTTTTCCCTGGGGGGGGGGGGATATGTTCCACCACACTCCCCCAAGGAGAAACAGATGACCTGATGAGCAAACCACAACTTGGGGTTTTACATATGTATCTTGTAATTTGAAGTGCTATCAATGTGAAGGAGAGAAAGGAAGAAAGAAAGGAAAAGATGTCCAGGTGTTGATGGCTCATACCTGTAATCCTAGCTACTCAGAAGATTGAGAGCTGATGACTGAGATTTGAAGGCAGCCTGGGCAGAAAAATCTGAAAGACTTTTATTTCTAATTAACCAGTAAAAAGCTGAAAGTGGAACTGTGGCTCAATTGGTAGAGCACCAGAGTTCATACTGGGCACCAAAAAAATAGCAGGGGTGGGGGGTGTGGGAGGGAGAAAGAGGAGGAGGGAGAGAACAAGGCACACCGCAGAAGTATTTCCTGGTTTGGCCTCCTATCCACTTCGCCAGTCAGATTAGGGAGCATTTCTGTTCTCCATCTGTTCCATCATAAAACGTCTAGACCAGTGGTAGAGTCATAGCCTCCTAGGCCTGGAAAGCACGCTGGTGACGTGTGGTGAGGTGGGAGGGGGAGGAAGGGGGGGCACAGGGCATAGTGGAAAGAAAGGGCACAGGGAGCCAGGCCAGCCTCCAGATCTCCCACTCCCTGTATGACACTGACAAATTCATGATGCTCTTGGGGCCTCTGGGCTCCAGGGCTGGGGTGTAGATTAGCATGCCAAAAGCAGGGGGCGGAAATCTCCTCCTGCCCCCTTAACAACTGACAAAACTCTGCAAGCTGTGGAGTGGGGGGTGGGGTGGGGATGGAGGAAAAAGAGCTCCCTGCCCCCCCCCCGTAGTTTTTTGGGGCATCTTCCCAGGCTGGGGGCAGAAAGGGCTATAGACATTAACCACCTTCTTCCTCCACTCAGCAGATAAACACCAGAGTCGAGGCCTGAAGACTCAGACCCTTTCCTCATCCTTCCAGGACATTTTAAGTCCCAGCAAAGGCCACAGCCCCAAGGAAGAAAGCCAACACAGCTCCCCCTCCTCCCACACCATGACGTTCCCCCATTTTGCTGAAGTAGAAAAGGACCTCTCGAACCAGGTCAACGAAAGTCTGCGCTGGGATGGAATTCTCACCGACCCAGAAGCAGAGAAGGAAAGGATTCGGATCTATAAACTGAACCGGAGGAAGCGTTACCGCATTTCAGCCCTCAAGGGCTTCCTTCAGATCCCAGCCCCGAGGAGACCCTTGACAACTTACTTTGCCTCTCAGACAAAGACTGCAGCCCCAGTGGTAGCCAGACACCCTCCAACGCAGACCCCCACTTGGAAGGCAACCTTACCACAAAGCTCACACCGGATGATTTAGCTAGTGATCCGGCAAAGTAAAATCTATTCACTTTTTCACTAGGGCTAACCAGCTCCTCCTCCTCCTCCTCTTCCTCCTCCTCCTCCTCCTCCTCCTCCTCCTCCTCTCCCTCCTCCCCACCTCCTCCTACAAGTCTATATGTCTAAACAAGAGAAAAGGAATCAGACCTGTCTCTGTCCAGTATGTGGAGGAAGCCAGCCTCTCCTTTGCCAATATGCCTGTATATGCCCAGGAAAAACACATGCCCGACCATCAGCCATTTAGGAAACATAGTGCTTTACAGAACTGCTTTTTTTCTTAAATAAACTAGCATTTCTGTTTGTTATTTAATGTCTCATTGCAGCTTGATACTACTCTCTGCCCCTGAAAAGAAAATATAGAGATTATGCATCTTCTGTTATTTTTATTTAGATTTTTTTTTTGGCAATAGTGAGGGTTGAACTCCAGGTCTTATGCTTGGCAGGTAAATGCTCTGTCACTTGAACTGAACCACACCTCAGTCCTTGTGCTTTTCGTTTGTTCTTTAGATGGGATTTCATGCCTTTTTCCTGGGCTAACCTTGGACTGATTCTGCTACCTCCACCTCTTGAGTAGCTAAGACCATTGATATGCACCACCACACCTACTTTTTGGTTGGGTTTTTTGTTTTGTTTATTTGTGTGTGTGGTGTGTGTGTGTGTGTGTGTCTGTGTGCATACATGCTCTGATACTATAGCTTACTATACCACTTATCCTAAATGTATATCCCTTCCTTCCACAGTATTTATTTTTGTTGAGTGAGCACTGTGGATTGTCTTGGTTTGTATTCATTCAGCTGCAGGCCCTGAGGTAGGAATTCAGATACCAGGAGATTATTCGGGAGGTGAAGGAAGGCCAACCAGAGCAGAGAACCAGCCAGGCGGCAGTGTTAATCCAGCTTTCCCACTGTATCACTTTATCCCACAGTGAGGGTGGGAAGTAATTCAAAGCCCAGCATTCTCCCCTCCATGGCAGCTGAGGGGGAGAGGGCTGGGGGCCCCCAAGGCTGGACTCCCCAAGGCATTAGCAGAGGGCTGGTGTTAAATTAATCTCCCTCGCTGGCTGTGAATATCCTGGCTTTTTTTTTTTTTTTTTTTGCTTAAACTCAGGGCCTGGGCACTGTTCCTGAGCTTCTTTTGCTCAAGGTGAGCACTCTACCATTTGAGCCACAGCACCACTTCTGGCTTTTTCTGTTTATGTGGTACTGAGGAATCGAACCCAGGGTTTCATGCATGCTAGGCAAGCACTCTACCACTCTGCCACATTCCCAGCCCATCCTGGCATTTCTAGCTTGCCACACTTTGGGGACTGGGAAACCTACTTCAGTTCAAGGATAGGGGACACAAAGATGCAGGCTGACAGGTGCGAAGGCAAGTGTAGGGCCCTGGATCCCTGGATTTACATCATTTGCCTGAAGAGACAGAGTAGAAGTCTAAGATGAGGTCCCTGTCTTCCAGGAGCTTAAAGTGCTGGGGGGTAGACAAAGATATACAGCCAGTATGAAACCTCCCAGGATGCTGCTTTGAAGGCTAAGCACAAGTGCCTTGCGTCCCTGCTAGCCCTCAGCTGACAGAACAGCCTTCTTGCCCTTCCTGAAGGGGGCCACTTGCAATTTCCAGTGTGTGTGTGTGTGTGTGTGTGTGTGTGTGTGTGTGTGTGTATGTGTATGTGTGCTGTAATATAATACAGAAAAATATCCTGAGAGGTCTTGTTTTGTTTGAGGCAAGGTCTCTGTCCCAGGCTGGCCTTGAGCTTGAGATCCTCCTGCCTTAGCTCCTAGTACTGGGATTACAGGCATGTATCATCATGCCTGCTGTCTGGAAAGAACTTTAGGGAAAGTTCTCTCATGCTTTGGAATGACTAGCAACTTAGCCTGGTGAAGACCCCCAAAACAGACAGGAACAGCCCTTGCTGTGACGAGAGCAGGCCTATTCTCTGTGTTGCCCATGGAAAGGAAAGGGCAAAACCCGAAGTGTGTTCATGCTCAGCTTGGGACCATCCAGGTGCCCTCGAGTATCAAGGGAAAGATAGAGCTGAACGCCATCTCCTATGTCCTCTAAAGCAGCTGCCGCGGCTGGAGCCAGGTTGCATAGAGGAGTCACGGGCCACACAGGAAGTGCCTTGGAAGACTGGCAATGGCTTCCATTGGTGGGGAGGTATGGAGAAGGTGCCCAGGGATGGTCTTGTTGCCATGGAGTCGTGCATACGATTATGAGTTTCAACTTTAGGGCTGACTTTATCTCTTCTTCACCATCCCTTATGTTCTTCAATACCTTAGTGTGGTAGAACCAAAATGCAGTAATTAGGTAAAGCATCTAGACCAGTGTCTGGCACCTAGAGAGCACTTGATCTATTGAGAGGTTTGACGCACTGACATATTAGGTGGGGACATGGTCCTGAATGCCAGTGTGGATCTCACCGCATGGAGGGGTGAGCTTCACAACATACACATGGCTGCGGTGGGCAATCAGCAGATTGTACTATTCAAACAAACCACACAAACCTTGCCTGGCAAAGGGAGGGGGTCACAGACATAGGAGGATGCAGCAAGGGTCTGAAAGGAGGGTGGTGCTAGGCGGGGTGGGGGTGGGGTGGGGGGGGTGTTGACCAGATGGACCTGGAATCAAATGGGAATCTGTGCTGAAGAAAGAAATAGAGGAAATTGGGGAAAATAATTTTCCCATAAAACACAGAAATGGCTCCAACTCAAAATACCTTGGGTTAGACATTTGGGTTTTTTTTGTTTTGTTTTGTTCTTGCCATAGGGCTTGAACTCAGGGCCTGGGCACTGTTCCTTTTTTCACTCAAGATTGGCGGCCTAGGGCTGGGAATGTGGCTTAGTGGTGAAGTGCTTGCCTAGCATGCATGAAGCCCTGGGTACCACATAAACAGAAAAAGCTGGAAGTGGCACTGTGGCTCAAGTGGTAAAGTGCTACCCTTGAGCAAAAAGAAGTCAGGGACAGTGCTCAGGCCTGAGTCCCAAGCCCCAGGACTGGCCAAAAAAAAAAAAAAAAAAAAATTGGCGGTCTACCACTTGAAATATATCTGTACTTCTGGCTTTTTGGTAGTTAATTGAAGTTAATTGAAAGTCTGACAGACTTTCCCCTCAGGGCTGGTTTCAAATCTCTGTTCTCACAATCTCAGCCTCCTGAGTAGCTAGCATTACAAGTGTGAACCACGGGAGCCCAGCTCTGAGTTAGACATTTGAAGGCTTTTCTCACACTCAGGCTGTATCCATGAGTACTTGTTCACTAGCAATGAGAAGAAAACATCTTGAGAATCAACTTGTGGACAAGCAGATTAGAAAGCCAAGTCCCCGGTTTGCTCTGGCTTCAAGCACGGCTAGATCCAGAAGTTACACTGTGTCTCAAAATCTCTCTCTGTCTCTCTCTGTCTCTGTCTCTGTCTCTCTGTCTCTCTCTCTCACACACACATACACACACACACACACACACACACACACACACACACTCCCCTCTCGATTACTTCATCACCTCTGTCAGCTTCATGTCCAGTCCAGTTCTCAACACAGATGGCCAAGGGGGGCCACCCATACCCTTACAGTCCTACAAAGAAAGCACTTCCTCCCAACCCAGTATCCTTGTTAACTCCAGAGCTGGTCTTCAGCCTGATGAGGATTTCCCATCTCTGAACAATCATAGCTGTCAAGGAAATGAAGCACTTAACAGGTGCACAGACTTAGAATATGGAGAGAATCCCACTGGATATGTGATCTGAACAGATTGCTATAGAATCTATATGGTCTCAGTTCCCTTGAGTCATGGGAAGTTAGGAAGTGAAAAGGTTTTCCATCAAACTACAAAATACTCCTCCCCTCTTTTTATTTTTTTAATGTGTATATGGGGGGGGCGGGGGGAAAGGACAAGGTCTTCCCATACAGCCCAGGCTAGCTTCAAATGCACATCATCTTCCTGCCTCTGGCTCCAGAGTGCCGAGGATTACAGGCGTGTGTACCACCACACCCAGCTCGGAATGATTCCGTTTTGAAAGCCTGATCAAGGGTCACAGGAGTGGCTAGCTCAGGCATGAATTAATCTCAACTGATCCTGGATTGACTGCATGCTTATCGGTGAACTACTTACTGATCCTTGGCCAATGCCAGTGAATATATTATATAAATATCAAAGCTTTGCAGCCATGAGTCCACTAGTGGTTTGGGAGCAGAAGCTATCTGGCCATCCATTATCAGCCCTTTTCAGTAATAATAAGGTGGGTGGTTTGTGGAAACAGGAAGGCTGGAGGTAGGGGTGTTGGAGAGGTAGGGGGAGGGCATGTTCAGTTTTAAGGTTAAACATAGCTATAATGTACCCAGGCGGCCAGCTTATAAGACTCCCTGAATGAGTAGACAGGATCTTTACATACATACACCAGTAATATCGTGCTAACTTTTAATAGAGTCTCATTAACTCTTTGCCTAGCTTGGCCGCAAACAATGATCCTCCTATCTCAGCCTTCTGAATACCTGGGATTTGTGCTACTAGGCCTGGCCCTTATTTTGTCATCAATACAACTGGGGAGAAAAAAAATAATGAGTATGTGTACTACTTGTGTTCATTCTGGGAGTTTCACTGGCTGTATTTCCCCCTCCATTAAAACAAAATGTTTTCGGACTGGGAATATGGCCTAGTGGTATGAAGGCCTGGGTTCGATTCCTCAACATCATATATATAGAAAAAGCCAGAAGTGGTGCTGTGGCTGAAGAGATAGAGTGCTAGCCTTGAGCACAGAGAGGCTCAAGGACAGTGCCCAGATGCTAAGTTCAAGCCCCAGGACTGGCCAAAAAAAAAAAAAATGTTTAGACAGTACTGGGGTTTGAACTCACAACATCAAACCTGTAAAAGCAGGCACTGTACCATGGAGCCCATGCCTCCAACTCTTTCTTCTATCAGGTCAGCCTGGTCTAAGATCCTCCTACTTGTGCTTCCTTATGTCACTGGAGATGACAGTCTTGTGTTATCACACCCAGCCTTTGAATGAAATGGAGTCTCTTGAACTTTTATGCCTAGGCTAGTCTCATACTTGGATCCTCTGATCTCTGCCCCCCAACAAGCTCAGGATTACAGGTCTGAGCTACTGCTCCCAGTTTTTTTTTTCCATATTTTTAAAAAATTAGCATCAGGGCTGGGAATATGGCCTAGTGGCAAGAGTGCTTGCCTCCTATACATGAAGCCCTGGGTTCGATTCCCCAGCACCACCTATATAGAAAATGGCCAGAAGTGGTGCTGTGGCTCATGTGGCAGAGTGCTAGCCTTGAGCAAAAAGAAGCCAGGGACAGTGCTCAGGCCCTGAGTTCAAGGCCCAGGACTGGCAAAAAAAAAAAAATTAGCATCAGGGGTCTGGGAATATGGCCTAGTGGTAGAGTGTTTGCCTCATATATATGAAGCCCTCGGTTCGATTCCTCAGCACCACATATATAGGAAAAGCCAGAAGTAGCACTGTGGCTCAAGTGGCAGAGTGCTAGCCTTGAGCAAAAAGAAGCCAGGGACAGTGCTCAGGCCCTGAGTTCAAGCCCAGGACTGGCAAAAAAGAAAAAAATATTAGTATCAGCTGTATAGAGGGCTTATATTTTTACATGTCCGTACATGCTTACAGTACCTTGATCACCCTTCATCATCTACCTTACCCTCCTCCCTTCCCAAGTCAGTCTCAACTCAATCAGCTTCAGTGTTCCATTTTCACACATGCAGGGGTACATGTATATTGAACATATTGACTCTTTCACCTTCTCTAGTCTCCCTCCCCTCTCTACCACCTCCCACTAGTACTCACACCCAGACAGGTTCTGTTTCATGTACTTATTTTTCATTTTTTTTAAGTGTGTGTACTAATGGTTCAAAGCGGTTGCATTGTGGTATTTTCCACATGCATATACAATACTTTGATCAGACTTAATCCTAGTGGGATTTTTCCCCTATATTTACTTTTGCCCTATCTCCAGACTTAATTATAATTGTAATATTTATGGCACGTGTGTACACGCATATGTGTGTGCATACTGGAACTTGTACTCACGTTCTTATACTTTTGCCTGGCTGTGTTGCTCAATGCTGTTGCTCTACCACTTGAGCCATACCTCCAGTTCTAGCTTTTTGGCATTTAATTGGAAATAAGAGTCTCCTGGATTTGTCTTCTCAGGCTGGCTCCCAATAGCAATCCTCAAAGCTCAGCCTCTTGAGTATCTAGGATTACAGGCATAAGCAGTGGCTTGGCTCATAGCAGCCAGCAAATGTCAGTGTTTTCTGTTATTCACATGTTGCCTGAGCAGAAGGAATTATCATCTCTCTCACACAACTGAGGCTCAGAAGACGTCACTTGCTCAAATCACACAGCTCCTCAAAGATTTCATCTAAGGTTTCCCATTGTCTTCTTAGGAAACGTTTGTCCAGCACCTGCTACGCAGGCAATTCTCTCCTAGCTGCAGGCACAATTCTGATAGTAGCAGTTTCCTTTATCAGGCCTGCCTCAGCCCAGCATGGAGTTAGTCATTTCACATACACCACTTCATTTCCACTGCACAGTAATCCTTGAGCTGCAAAAGTGTTAGGATGTCAATATACCTACCAGGAAACCAGCACAGACAGATTGGGGAAGAGACTAGCCCAAGGTCACACAGGGGCTAAGAAGAGGAGCGGCCACTTCCAGAAATCCCATCCTTCCTTGCTGTTCTTGGTGTCCCCAAGCGGGTAGGAGCCAGGCTGCACCCTGTCCCACAGCCCAACAGCTGCAGACAGAGGGAGAGTCAAGACAGCCCAGCACTGGGCAGCCTGGCTTTGGCAGTGGCTGATGCTGGGTGGGTGGATTCGAAAATTCAGGTCCTTTCTGGGAACTGTGGACGTCGAGAAGGAGCCTGGAGTTTTCTACTAGTTACTGCCACAAACAGGCTCTGGAAGGTTCCTTGGATGTCCTGGCCACAGTGTATACTTGTTCAAGGTCAAATCCAGCCTTTGGAACCACTGGCCTGGTCCCCACTTGCTACTACGGAGAGCTTGGGAGAGCTGGTACTAGCACTTGAACTCAGGGCCTTGAGCTCTCACTTGGCTTTTTTTGCACAAGGCTGGCACCCTACCACTTGAATCACAGCTCCACTTTCAGCTTTTTGCTGGTTAACTGGAGCTAAGAGTCTCATAGACTTTTCTGAATAGACTGGCTTTAGACCTCTGTCCTCAGATCTCAACCTCTTGAGTAGCTAGGATTACAAGCATGAGTCACTGGTACCTGACTCATGCCTGGCTTTGCTTTTTTTTTTTTTTCCATGCCTTCTAAGAGACAGGTTATCATGCAGGTCCAGCCTCAGTCCCCAGGACACCGAAGAAAGAGACTAGTTGGTGGTGAAGAGCACAGAACAAATATTCCAGGGAGAGGGAGGCAAAGTCAGCACGTCTGCCTGCCTTTCCCACACAGACATGGCTTTAGGTTTATAGAGGGAGAATCGAGGACAGGGAGAGAAGGCTGCCTAATCAAACAGGCCCAGCCCCAGTCATAGGTGTGGTCCATTGGTGTGGACCAATCTCAGGATTGGTCAGGCCTTGCCTTGTAACCATAAAAAAATAGTCCTTGGAACCTGGCAGGAGGGAACTTGTTCTCAGGTCACAGGAAGTCTACCCAACAGTCCTTCCTGCACTAGAGACACAAAATGGAGAGGGAGATGCCAAGATTCTACTGGCTTTTCATTACCCCATGGACATTGGCAGGTCACAGAGGAGTCAGCCTCCCAGCCACTGGTTACAGATGCATGATAAGAATGGCCACAACCTGCAAAGCTAATGTAGAAATGCCAGGATAATGAAACACAGACAATGTAGCAGGTGTCAAGGTTGGCCGTGAAGGTTGGTCCCAGAAGGTTCTGGAAAGGTCTCATTCTTCACTGTTTGATCTGTCACCAGACATTGTGCAGTCATACAGCTGCTTCTTCCCAGTGCATCTGGCTGCCTCGTTGTGGCCTGGCAGTGGAAAGGGTCTCCCATCACCAGACTGGGCACAGCTATTGGCCGTTGTGCCCGGTGACAGGATAATTCAGGCAAGATGTGAAACATAGTTGAAGCCATACCCAAGTCTATTAGGAAAGGAACATGTCAGGACCAGCCATTTGTCCTATGTGCCAGTAGAGACAGAGTGAAGGGCTGGAGCTGAATTGTGTGTGTGCTGGTCCAGGGGCTTGAACTCAGGGCCTGGGAGCTGTCCCTGGGCTGTTTTATTCAAAGCTAGCACTTTACCACTTCTGGATTTGGGGTGACTAATTGGAGATAAGAATCTCACAAACGTTTCTGCATGGGCTGGCTTTGAACCTCAATTCTCAAATCTCTGTCTCCTGAGTAACTAGGACTACAGGACTATAGGCACCCAACTCCCAGCAGGAAAGATGTTTTTTACATGGCCGGATGCCATGGGAAGATGGCACTTCCGCTCAGCTTCAGCCGTCTTCGAGGAATGGACATGAGCATTAGGATTGACTAGAGGAAGAGTTAGGGGTAGGGAGCAAAGATATGCATGAAGAGTCTCCATTCCAGGTGTGGCCCAGCTGATCATTACCTCAGTTCTGGTTCTCTCCAAGTTCTAGCAAAGTTGCTATAACTGTCATTACTTGAGGGGAGCAATCTAGCTCCATTATATTATTTCCATCATATTATTCTAATATATTGATTATAATTAATTTATATGATATCAATTACATTGTAATTCATTACAATGACCTTCTATTATACTTAATCTAATTATAATTATGATTATAATCCCTCACAATATAATTCCATTCTATTATTCCCCTTGTGTTACTAGTTATTGGTAATTGTCCTTATTTGGGGGTGATCTACCCTGCAAAAGCTCTGATGTTTCTTAGAGGTAGTTTTCTCCCTCTGTTATAAACTCCTGCCTTTCCTGGAACCCAAACTGATTACAAAGTGACTGTGGAGAACAAGGTGAATACAACACGAAGGCAGGGATACCAGGATTTTCTCCTGCTTTTAGTTCATCTGTGGGGTACAAGTAAGGAATCGGTTTCTTTTTTTCAAAAGGTCAGTTTAAGAGCCTGTCACAAATCAGGTTCTGAAGGCTCATGCCTGTAAATCCTAGCTACTCAGGAGCCTGAGATCTGAGGATGGCACTTTGAAACTAGCCTGGGGCAGACAGATCTGTGAAACTTTTATCTCCCATTAACCAGCAAAGAGCCAGAAGTGGAGATGGGGTTCTCATGATACAGCACTAGCCTTAAGTGGAAAAAGGCAAGCAAGAGTTGGAGACCCTGTGTTTAAGCTCCAGTACCGGCATACACACACACACACGCACACACACACACACACACACACACACACACACACACGGGGAGGGGGGGGAGAGAGAGAGAGAAAGAGAGAGAGAGAGAGAGAGAGAAAGAATAACCTGTCCTAAATGTATTTTCAATAGACTGAAAGCAAGTTGCCTCTGGGGTGAGCCCTGCAGCACTTAGGGCTGCAGTATTTGTGGAGAGATTCCTGGGGTCCAGCCTGCAGGCTGGAGGTCACCTGTCAGTTGGCAAGTTTTTTTTTTTACAGTACATGGCTTTTTCTCTTTGAAGCTCTTTGCTAACATGTGTCCTTTTAAGGACTTGAGGGATTTTCTGTCTTAGGTTTCCTGCATTTCCCATGGCTATCACTGCCTCTTTCCCTTAGTCACAGCTCATCATCAGACCAGCACTCCAGGCTCTGCCCAGCAACCTCGGCCTGCTGCTATTCCCCAGGTCTTGGCTTTGAGGAGGGGGTGTTTAAGGCCTCGCTGCTCAAAACATGCTCCCATGATTTGGGAGAAGGTTGGCCATCTTGTCAGTGACTCCTAGGTGTCCCCTTCCTCCCCCTCCCCTGTTGACCCGCAGAATCTCAGTCTCACAAGACTTAAATGCAGATTAAATCTGAGAAGCTCTGATTGTTGGGAGCCCATTCTTCAGAGAAATTCTCATGTGTCTCCTGTTTCAGCATGTCAGTGAGGACAGTCAGGAGACTGGTACAGCCACAAGGACCTTTATCCTTTATTCCAAACTCTGTGTCTCTGTCTCTCTCTCTCTCTCTCTCTCTCTCTCTCTCTCCCGCCCCCCCCCCCCATGTGTGGTACAGGTACTGGGGCTTGAATACAGGGCCTGGGTGCTTTTCCTGAGCTTTTTCATTCAAGGTTAACACTCTACCACTTGAGCCACAGCTCCATTTCTGGTTTTGTTTTTGTTTGGATAATTTATTGGAGATAGGAGTCTCACAGACTTTAGGCCTAGGCTAGCTTTGAACTACAGTCCTCAAATCTCAATCTTCTGAGTAGCTAGGATTATAGGCATGAGCCTGCAAGGCTCAAATAATCTCTTTTTGTTGTTGTTCATGGGCTTGAACTCAGGGCCAGGGCTCAGTCCTGGGATTCTTTTGCTCAAGGCTAGTACTCTAGCCTTTTGAATCACAGCACCACTTCTGGTTTTCTGGTGGTGAATTGGAGATAAGAGACTCATAGCCTTTTCTGCCTGGGATAGCTTCAAACCACAATCCTCAGATCTCAGCCTCCAGAGTAGCTGGGATTACAGGCCTGAGCTACCAGCAGCTGGCTTTCAAATAATCTCTTAACCAATCTTTGTAGGTGGAACAGGTGGCTGAGTCCCAGCTGTTGGATTCTCGGATGTCTAGGTTTTAACTTTTCAAAAATAACACAAGAAATGTGTGAGCACTACAAGCAAATTAGAAAATATAGTTGTTGTTGTTTTTTTAAGTTTTCAGACACCTAACAGTCCCAGCATTATGCAGACAGTGAATCTCATGTATTTGGTATCCATTCATCACCCTCCTGGTCTTTTACTATTAAGACATGTAAGAAAATAAAATTAATGGGGTAATAATACACATGTTGTCTTATAATGTTTCTCTTCAAAGTATGGCATGAAGGGTGAGATTGTTGGAACATATTGTAAACATGTGTGGAAATGTAACAAGGAATTCCGGCTGTGTAATCCTTCTGCCTCTCTGAACTGACCCCCAAGCCATCCTCTGCAGTACCTGCCTGCTCCATTCACTGGACCCCAGATGTGTAAACAATCAGTTGGTTTCCTCTCTCTCTCTCTCTCTCTCTCTCTCTCTCTCTCTCTCTCTCTCTCTGCACTATTCTAAACAATTCTGAAATAAATATACTTATATGCACATTTTAGTACAATTATCCATATATATTCTCGGGAGTGAAATTACAAGTCAAAAGATAATTAAAGCCGAGAGCTAGTGGTTCATGCCTGTAATCCGAGCTAATCAGAAGACTGAGGGCTGAGGATTATGGTTTAAAGCTAGCCCAAGCAGACAAATGTGAGAGACTCTTATTTCTGTGTATGTGGTACTGAGGAGCGGAACCCAGGGCTTCATGCAAGCTAGGCAAGCACGATACCACTAAGCCACAGTCCCATGCCTCATACTCTTTCTTTGAATCTACTGTTGGTATTGTTTCCTTGGCTTGAGATATGTGTGTGTGTGTGTGTGTGTGTGTGTGTGTGTGTGTGTGTTTCTTTGTTTGTGTTTGTATGTGCCAGGTCTGATTTGAATTCAGGGTCTCACATTCTTGTTTAGCTTTTTCACTCAAGGCTGGTACTCTACCACTGAAGCCACACCTTCACTTTCAGCTTTTTGCTGGTTAATTGGAAATAAGAGGCCCTCAGATGTGTTGCCCATGTTAGCTTCAAATCTTGCTCATCAGATCTCAGCCTCTGGAGTGGCTAGGATTATAGGCATGAGTGTATGAGCACCAGGCTTGTGTGCTACCTATTTAAAGCTTCAGGAAGATGAGAAAACTACAGAAGCAGGAAGTTCTCAGTCCTTCTCTCCCACATCCCTCCCTTGAAGCAGGCTGTGACGGTCAGGAATTCTTTCCTGGCATTCCTTCCTTGAGGCAGGCCATAAATACCCAGGGAGCTCCAGCTCTGACGCCTTCCTTTCCCCTGAACACCTGCCTGTGCCAGGTGTCCTACCCTGAATCCTGGAGGGAAGGAATGTCACACAGGGATGCCAAGAAGAAACTGAACAAACACGCTCTCCGAAGCACCCCAACCCAAGTTTGTTACCATTCTGTCCTCCAGTCAGACTTCAGTATTTAGACTTCAGGCTTCAGGCTTTACAAAATGACACAAATCTCCTTTCTTTTCTGAGGATTCAAGTCAGGTTGTCATGCTAAGCAAGTGTTCTACCTACCACTTGAGCCACAACCCTAGCTCCTTTTATTTTTTTCTTGCCTGTT
This sequence comes from Perognathus longimembris pacificus, assembly GCF_023159225.1. Classification (NCBI taxonomy): domain Eukaryota; kingdom Metazoa; phylum Chordata; class Mammalia; order Rodentia; family Heteromyidae; genus Perognathus; species Perognathus longimembris. The sequence goes on from NC_063177.1 coordinate 17,322,377, forward strand.
CTGGTGCTTGAACTCAGGGCCTGGGCTCTGTCCCTGAGCTCTTCAGCTCAAGGCTAGCGCTCTACTTGAACCACAGTGCCACTTCTGGTTTTCTGGTGGTTAATTGGAGATAAAGTCTCATGGATTTTCCTGCCCAGTTGGCTTTGAACCATGATTCTCCAATCTCATCCTCTTGAGTAGCTAGGATTACAGGTGAGAGCCACCAGCACCCAGCTTTTCTTCCCCAAGTCTAGCAATTGAGCTCTGACTCTAGCTCTTTTAGCTCCGGCTATTTTCAACATAAGGCCTTGAATTTTTGCCAGGGTCAGCCTGGACCATGATCTTCCTATTTATGTTTCCCATGTTGCTTCAGGATGGAGGACATCTGCCACCATGTCTAGCTTTTTATCAGTTGAGATGGAATCGCGGGGATTTTGTGTATAGTCACCTCAAACAGTGATCTTCCTGAGCTCCACCTCCAGAGTAGCTGGGATTACAGGTGTGAGCCACTCTGCCTGGCTTAGGTCTTTATATCTGAAAGCTTTGGAGTTACATAAAGCATTAAGTCAATCTCTTGCTAGTCTTTTGCTACAGGGGCCTCAACCATAAACTTTTGCCAGTCCCTACAGGACTTTTCCACAGGGAAGGTGATAGCCTGAGATTGAAGAGAGTGAAGTGTTTAATGAAAAGTGTCCTTGCTTCCACTGGCCTCACTTAGTGAGATACTGGAAGTGAGGACCACCCAACTCAAGGCAGCCTTGCTCCTGCCACCATAGTCCCTCTTTAATAATTATGTGTTGCACGTGCACAGGTGCAAACTCTTTCAGGGGCTCCCGTGATGATGCCAACTTTCAGTTGTCTAATATCTGCAGGTTCTTCTAGCCCAGAACCATGTACCCCAATAAAATTAAGGGTGGTTTAGTGTGCATTTGTCCTGGAAGTTGGGGGAGGGGCAGACTGTAAAGGGAGGTAGAAAGAAGTGACTCTACCTCTCCAATCACAGCTGCAGTTTCAGGTGGATGGACTTGAGCAATGATGTACATCTGTTCCAGAATCAAGTCCTTTGTGGGGAATGGATAAGAAAGAGTAATGGGGGTATGTGGGGAGGGGGGGAATGTGTCCTAGTGGTAGAGTGCCTGCCTAGCATGCACGAAGCCCTGGGTTTGATTCCTCAGCATCACAAAACCAGAAAAAGCTGAAAATGGCACAGTGGCTCAAACAGTAGAGTGCTAGCCTAGAGCAATAAGAAGCCAGGGACAGTACTCAGGCCCTCATTTCATATTTGCATATTAACAATATATTTTCTTCATTTTGCTGAACCAAACAGTATAATTTACTTTAGAAGGAGAGAGACAACTGTATATACTGGTATTAGAACTAGGGAAGTGAAAGGGAATATCAAAATTGAGAGACAAAGATTAAAAAGACAAACGACTACAAAAGCAATACTTGCAAAACCATTTGGTGTAAACCAACTGAACAACTCATGGGGGGGAGAGGGAAAAGAGAAGGGGGGAGGGGGAATGAGGGAGGAGGTAACAAACAGTACAAGAAATGTACCCAAGGCCTAACATATGAAACTGTAAGCTCTCTGTACATCACTTTGACAATAAATAAGAAAAATAAAAATGAAACACAGATGGGGCTGGGGATATAGCCTAGTGGCAAGAGTGCCTGCCTCGGATACACGAGGCCCTAGGTTCGATTCCCCAGCACCACATATACAGAAAACGGCCAGAAGTGGCGCTGTGGCTCAAGTGGCAGAGTGCTAGCCTTGAGCGGGAAGAAGCCAGGGACAGTGCTCAGGCCCTGAGTCCAAGGCCCAGGACTGGCCAAAAAAAAAAAAAAAAAAAAAAAAAATGAAACACAGAAATAAAAGGAGAGCAGCATCACTCAGGTTATTTTTTTAGATTATTTATTACTAAATGGACAAATCACAAAACAAAACGAAGTGGGACAGATGTTAAGGACCACATTTTTTTAACAGAGTTTTTGTCAGATACTATTTTGGATTTTCTAAGGTTCAAACCAGGAAAAGTATCAAATGGTTCACAGGAAGTCTATGTAAAAGTGCATGTGATTTGACAGGAAAAAGCAAGTTTCCTATGAAAATGCAAACCATCCTTACAACATCAAAGCCATAATTTAAGAAACTGACCAAAAAGCTTTTTAATTAACCAAGTACTTCTCTTCTGCACACTTAGGAAATGCTTACTTTTGAATCAGTGAGTTTGAAAAAAAAAAAATCACAGCTTCCACCTTGCAAACGAAAGACTGGCATCGGTTACCCACTGGTGACTCTCCATACCGGAGTGGCCACCAGAATGCCCCGTGTCTTCCTAGCTTCTGGGTTCTGGAACTGTTTTGAGAAAAGTTTTGGGAAAAAAAGGAGAGGATGAGAAAGAAGTGCAGTGAATAACTTAACAAAATAAAGCCTGCTTTTCCACTCACAGTACACATCCACCATCGCTCACTTACTTACTTGACATATAGTTCCGGCTCTTTGCACATCCAGAAGGAGCCGTCTGAACTTAACACAATCCCTCAAAAAAAAAAAAAGTCTCAAAGATACCACAAAACACTGCTACGTTCACAAGCCACATTCTCTCTTCTGTTCTTCTGGCCACAAAGTCATTCCCAGCTCATCTGAGAGTCCCTGGGAATGCTAACATACCTTTAAAATTTACATTCACCACCAAGTGACATGACAAAGTCAGACAAAAATCCACTTTTGCCAATAAAGCTGCATATTTTGCTTTTTTGCAAGGCAGTATTGGTTGCTGTGCCCGTGACTGAGGAGGCTGTGGAGTTCTGGGGTGCCCCCACCCCCACTTCATTGGGTCCCTGCTGAGCTGAACCTGGACAAACTGGAACCATAGAGCCAACTATGACTCTGTCTAATGGTCCTTTGATCAGGGGCATAACATGGCAGACAGACACTGCAGTCAGTGGAGGACTGAGGACAGTGTGGCCTAAGGGCCCTGTCATCATCTTTTTTTTTTTTTTTCCTGGTCAATCGTGGGGCTTGAACCCAGGGCCCGAGTGCTGTTCCTGAGCTCTCTGTGTTCCAGGCTAGTGCTCTACCACTTGAACCGCAGCGCCACTTCCGGCTTCCCAGGCTCTGTCACCTTTCAGTGAGAACGCGTCTCACTGCACAGCTTGCTGGTAACAAAGTTTCCTGTGATGGTTCCAGCAACCCAGAGAGCTTCAGCTCTGTGCTCAGGACAGAGGAAGCCATCCCAGAAAGCCAGAGGTACAGCAGAAGGCTGAGGCTACAGGAGCACCTGACACTTCTTGGATGCCTTCAAAGGAAATATGTATGGTTTGTTCTTTGCAATACTGGGGGGGGGGGAGGGGAGGTTAAAAAAATCTATCTGACTCTTTCTTTCCTCCAGCACCACAGGTGGCAGATGCCAAGAAGCAGGGGCTGGGATGGGGCCAGGCCTGGTGTGGCGGGGTGATGATGGGTAGTAGGGGGGCAGGGAGCAGCCTGGCTCTGGCCGGGCTGTTGTAGCCATGTGGTCCAGCTTACACCATGGCTAGGGGACATCATGGGTTCATGGCTGACTGTGATGTCCACTGCTGTGTCTACAGTGGTAGAAGTGTCCAGAAAGGTGGCATTTGGATTGTGACATCATTCCACTGCATGGTAGCTTCACATCTGGGGCGGGGGGTGAGGGGAGGGGGACTGAGCCGGATTCTTTGCCTTCGGGATGAGACCTGATTCCTCTGCACCTGTCACCACCCAAGCCTTAGGAATCAATCCCTAGGGGCACCGAGTGTGTGCACACTCCTGCTGTCCGGCCCCCGGGGGCATCGGCAGCCGCCGCCGCTCCACCCCTGAGGGCCGTGGGGCTTCGGCGGGAAGTCCAGGGTGGAACTCTTCCTCCAGGAGTTCCAGAAAGTATTTTTCCAAAGCATCCTTTTAAAATGCCATTTCTCTCCAAAAGAGCCCTCCACTACATTTTGCCTTAGGAAAAAAACCAAAACCTAGGAAAGTATTGTGAAACCCCAAAATACCTATCAAGAGAGCTCCTCCAGCCTGCGGAGACGCTAACCAGATGCCAAGCAAGCACAGGCCGCGCCAGAGCCAAGCCTGGGGCTGGCCTAACCTGCGAGGAAGCAGACACAAGGCACAGACGGGCTCCCAAACGGGGCCATCCAAAGCAAGCCAAAGCAGACAAGAGCAGGGCTAGCTTTCCTTCTTAAAAGCGTCTCATAGTGTGGTTTGGGCTCCTCCTCCCCCCCTTCTTTTTTCAGTGAAAACGATCTCAAGAAATTCCAAGAGTTTTGGTTAACAGGAAATTCAAATGGAAGTGGAAATAAAAATGAAATGGAATTTGGCTCTCCCCAGATTGAACACATATGGGGGTCAACAACGTACTGAGTTCACTCTACTCTTGAAGGCAGCAGAGAGACCCGGGGCTGACATTTCTTACAGTTGACTTTTCCACCCTGTGGCTTCTCCACAGGAGCTGTGTGTGCTCTTCCTCACACTCACACCCTGGCTGCCAGAGCACTGCCCCCCATCACCTCCACTCTCCCTCCCCCCAACTTCTTCACTGTCCTTTCACTCTGGGCCTCATTTACTTTCCTCAATGGAGAAAGCGCAGCAACAAACCAGGAAATGTCCTCCTGGCAAAAGCAATTTGAAAATGCAAACCCCACACCAAGTCTCTCCATCATGGTAAGATGCAGTGATTTTCTTCTTCTCTCCCCTCCCTCCCCCTCCCTCCCCCCTCCTCAACTAGCTGGACTTAGAGGTATCTCCAGGTACGACTTCTGTGGGGATGACACACGGGCAATGTCACCCAACTTGCCCCGCGTGGTCTGGGGAGGATGAAGTCATCAGTCATCGGAGAGCCCATCGCTGCCCAGGAACTCGGCAGCCTCGAGCTCCACACTGGACAAAAACCTCCTGAGCTTCTTGTGGCCGTTGTAATCCAGGGTGGTGGTGTAGACGGTCTTGGGGTACTTGGGGTAGATGATGGTGGTGCTGAGGAAGCGCATGGGCTTGTGGCGAGGCTCGAAGCGCACCTCGGCCTTGTAGTTGCGCCACGTGCAGTTCGGGATGCAGGTGACCGTCTGGCTGCAGGAGGCCACAGCCAGGCCCAGGGGCAGCTGCACATGGTCGATGAAGTGCCGCTCGGAGTCGTATTTGACCGAGGATGTGTACCTGGAGGGGAGACAGAAGGCGGCATGAAGCTGCTCCTCTCAGCTAGGAAGCCCAGGGTCCTGGCTGGGACTGCTCTGTGTGTGTGTGTGTGTGTGTGTGTGTGTGTGTGTGTGTGTGTGTGTGTGTGCGCGCGCACCACTACTGGGGCTTGAACTCAGAACCTAGGTGCTATTCCTTAGCTATGTCACACAAAGCTGGAACCCTACCACTTGAGCCACAGCTCTATTTCTGGCTTTTTCCAGTAGTGAATTGGAGATAAAGAGTCACATTTCTTTGTGTTGGCTGGGTTCAAACCATGACCTTCAGATCTCAGCTGCCTGAGTAGCTAGGATTACAGGTGTGACCCCGTGGCTCTGGCTGTGACTTTAACTGCCTCCTGGGACACAAACACCGAGCTGTGGCTATACAGGGAGAAGCAGCAGAGAGACTTTATGAAGTACTTACTCTGAGCCAATCAGAACAGTCTAAGCACTACCCGTAAGATCGAACTTAATTTCCCCAGCAACTGTGGGATAAGGAAAGGGAGATGAAGAGATGAAGGTCAGGATGCCAAGGAGTGGTGGTTGGGGACTTACTCATTTGCAGTGCTGAGGATCCAACCCAGGGGCTGACACAGGCTAAGCAAGTGCTCTACCACCAACACACACACACACACACACACACACACACACACACACACACACACACACACGAGAGTTCCACTGCAGGTTGCAGATGCTGGATTTGTTCCTGACTGCATAAGCCAGGAGCCTTTAGACAAGTGGCTTAACCCATCCCAGCCTGTTTTCTCTGTCTGTAGAGGCTGCCCAATAATAAAGGGGCAGAATATCAACACACAGCAAGTGCTGTCAAGAACAACATAGTGATGTTCTGGTTAATAGTGGGCCGCATAAGGTTATATAGCCTAGTTACATCTCAGCCTTCTTAGTGTCTAAGTACATTCTATCATGCCCATGCAATAATAAAAATGTCTACTTTTTCTGAATGTGCCTGCGGTTAACCAGGAGTTATAGAATGACATAGACTTTACTGCTCCATGGGGAAGGTCCCTTGAGGGTACCATAATCAGCTCTTTATTTTTATTTTTTGGGTTGGTTGTGGCCCTTGAACTCAGGGCCTGGGTGCTGTCCCTGAGCTCAAGGCTAGCGCTCTACCACTTTGAGCCACAGTGCCACTTCCAGTGTTCTGCAGGTTAATTGGAGATAAAAGTCACATAGATTTTCCTGCTCGGGCAGGTTTGAACCACAATCCTCAGATCTCAGCCTTCTGAGTAGCTAGGATTATAGGCATGAGCCACCAGCTCAAATACCTGAAGGAGGAAAACCCAGGACTCCTGAATGCTGGTTCTGGAAACTTGGCTATATTAAATCCCAGTATTTGGTCCATCTTGGCCATTGCTTTGGAAACCACAAGGTACTCAGGGACCTGGGTAAAAGCTTGATTACAGTGTTGCTATCCACAAAATAAGCTCCCATTTATATTTATCTGCTACTTTACCTTAAAATTTTTTTGTTGTTATTATGAAGATGATATACAGAGGAGTTAAAGTTACCTAAGTCAGGTAAAGAGCACATTTCTTTTTGGACAGGGTCACCCCTTCCCTCACTCTCTACCAGTTTTTCCCTCTCATCTCCAATAGCAAGTTGTATAGTTCATTTAACATAATGTCTAGTGAACGCTAGTGCTGCCTTTGTTCACCCTTTGTTCCTCTATTTCTGTGGCCCTCTTATATTCCCAAAGACAGATAAACAAACAACAAGACAAAAAGGAAATGAAAACAGCAACAAAGAAAAAAAACCTCTTGTTTTCATTTCCTGGAGTAGTTTTCAACTCCGTTTGGAGTTCTTTTTTTAGTTAATATTTTTATGGAAGCAAAACGTCTACTTCCCTACATGTATTATTGTTATTGTTATCATTACAACTTCATAGACACTAAAATACATACAAGTATTACCTAAAAAATCTGCCAAGCTAAGCACTGGTGGCTCTCATACCTATAATCCTAGCTATTCAGGAAGCCATGATATAAGGATCCAGATTCAAAGCCAGCCCAGGCAGGAAAGTCCATGAGACTACTATCTTCAGGTAATCACACCAAAAAGCCAGAAATGGAGTGGTGGCTCAAGTAGTAGAGCACTAGCTTTCAGTGAAAAGGCTGAGGGAGGATGCCAAGCCCTGAGTTTGAGTTCAAGCCCTAGTACTGACACAAAAAATAAAAAAGAACAGTCTCTAGCAGGCCCTCACCCTGGACGGGAGCATGAGGGACAAAGCTCTCTGTGAGCTGGGTAGAAACTCTCCTTGGACAAGGAGCAAAAAGGCTGGTGGAACTAATGTCATGAAGTCATGAGCTACTTTGTTGGAAATGCAAACTTCACAGGAATAAAGGCTTAACTGCTCACCTCAACAGAGCGATGCATTTCTCTCTGTTCCACATCAAAGGCCCTTTGTGTTAACCAACTACAACTCGAGCTTCAAAACCCCCCCAGACACCACAAGTGAAATCCTTTCTCCAAAAGTCAGATCTTAACAGAGCCTCTCTGTGACTCTTGGCCCTGAGAGTCCTGTATGATCTCGTGCCTCACACAGCATGAAATGGCCCACAGCACCTTGAAGAGGGACCCCGGAGCAGCTCCTCCACACAGGCACTAGCATCCCAGGGAGCTCATTTTTATTTCAAAAACAGTGTCTTTGTATTTAATTGGTTAGGGAAAAAAGTTGTAAAGAATATCTACCACACTGTTAATAATCGTTGGTATGTTTTCACAATTAACTAAGTTAAAAAATAATAAACAATTATGTCTGATTTTTTTTTTTTGGCCTTGACCTTCTTTTGCTCGAAGCTAGCATTCTACCACTTGAACCACAGCGCCACTTCTGGCTTTTTCTGTTTATATGGTACTGTGGAATCGAACCCAGGAACCCAGAGCTTCATGCATGCTAGGCAAGCACTGTACCACTAAGCCACATTCCTAGCCTCATAATTCTTTTTTTTTTTTTGCCAGTCCTGGGGCTTGACCTCAGGGCCTAAGCACTGTCCCTGGCTTCTTTTTGCTCAAGGCTAACACTCTGCCACTTGAGCCACAGTGCCGCTTCTGGCCATTTTCTATATATGTGGTACTGAGGAGTCGAATCCAGGGTTTCATGAATACAAGGTGAGCACTCTTGCCACTAGGCCACATTCCCAGCCCTAGAATTTTTTTTTCTCAAATTTTTATTATCAAACTGATGTACAGAGAGGTTACAGTATCATACGTTGGGCATTGGATACATTTCTTGTACTGTTTGTTGCCTTGTCCCTCATGCGCTAGAATTTTTTTAAAAGTGAAAATTTAAGAAATCAAATCAGGGCCTGCTATATTTACCTTACTTCCTTTGGTGGTAAGGGGTCAAACTCTACTCCTTCACCAAAGGACAGGGGACAGAGCCTTGGTGAACAGCCAGCAACCAGGACATGGGAGGGAGATGCTGGGTTCTTCTAGGACAGAGAAGAAGGTGGTTAGAACATTCCAGACCAATGCAAGCCCCCCACAGAAGCCCCCACTTGGACTGAGCCCCTTATCCTGGGCCCACTGGGGCACAGCCCTGAACAGGGAGCCAGACGGTCTGTGTTCAAATCTCAGGCCCGTCCTGAATGCTCGGTGCCCTCAGAAGGCATGCCATGCCCTGGGACCTCGTCTATCTGTGTGGTTTTGTGGAAGGCAGAATAGAGGAAACACACCAGGATGGTGGCCAGAGCCGGGGATCCTGTGCCACAGAGGCCATGCGGCCGAAAAAGCACAAACTCCAGCTTAACTCTCTGGAGCCTTCACTGATACAGCACTGCCTCTGACACTGTTTCTGCAACAGTCTAGAAAGGCAGAAGAAAAGACAAGGAGGGAAGGGAAGGGAAAAGACGGGGGAAATGCCACCATGGGTTTTATTTCACTAAGGATTCACTCCCATGAATCTTTTGCTTTGGGGTGCTAAGAGCCACATCCGCCATCAACAGAGGAACCCTTTGATTCACAATGGAACATTGACATTTCCTTCACGTCTCCTCCACTATCCTGAAAACTCAGACACTGGGATGCAGCCTCTTGAAGGGGAAAGGGCTGTCTCCAGTTTGTACTGATTCATCAGGAGACAGCTCCATCCTGGGTACCCAGTTTGCTAGAATCAGGGCTTCTGTGTTCCGGGTGCAAAGCTAAGTACAATGCAGAATAACCTCTGCAGCTGCTGGTTTTTTAAGAATCTGTCATTTTCTTTACTTAATTTGAGAGAAGGCTCTACCCTCCGGCCAGAGTGTGGAGGTGGCAGTCCCACCCCTAGGTCTGCCAGGACAAGGGAGGTAAACATTTCTAGACGGTTGGCTCCGAAACCCTTACTCTGCTAGGACACATCAAGTGGGGGCAAATATGCTAAAGCCAAAGAGAACCAAGAAAAGGAGAGGCGAAGAGCTGCCAAGGTCCAGCTCCTAAGTTCACTAAGTTGAGGCTGGGAAGATAGTGTGAGTTCAAACTAAGGTCAAGCTTGGTGCTAGTGGCTCATGCTTATAACCCTAGCTATTCAGGAAGCTAAGATCCAGTGAATGGAGTTCAAAATCAGCTCGGGCAGAAAAATCTTACGAGACCCCATCTCCAAAATAACCACCAGAAAAGCAAGGCTGGGGGCATGCTTAAGTGACAGAATGCCAGCCGAATAGTAAGCCAAGCAAGCATGATGTCCAGGGGAAAAAATCTGGGCACCAGTGGCTCATGCCTGTAATCCTAACTACTCAGGAGGCTAAGATCTGAGGATCAAGGTTCAAAGCCAGCCAGGGCAGGAAAGTCCATGAGATTCTTATCTCCAATTACCCACTAAAAAGTCAGTTATGGTGCTGTGACTAAAGTGGTAGGGCACTAGCTTTGAGCACAAAAGTTCAGGGACAGTGCCCAGAGTTCAAGCCCTAGGAGCAGCATCAAAAGAAAGAAGTTCATAGAGAATGTGTGTGTGACAGGAGGGTGTGTGTGTGTGTGTGTGTGAAGATGTGGGGCACTGGCTGCTTGCAGACCTTCTGGAAACAGTCTCCAAATAGTGACATTTGGGCCCTGCTCTGCACTTGGCTCTAAGGCTGCCAGACACTTCCCAGTAGCACAGGTACCTCCCACAGAGTCCTAAGGGCTTTGGGCTGGAGGTATCTGCTCTCTAACATGCACCCAGCAACCTTCTCCCAGGTATCCCCGCAAGCACTTGCTACCCTTGTTCTGTCTTATTTTCCCGTCAGACACATGCCTGAAGCCCACCTGGCTGCAGGTGCAGGATGGGGAGACTTGTGTTATGACAGGATCATACAGGAGAAGCCATTGGGGAATGAAGCCATGGGCTCTGGGCAAGAAGCTCTGGGAAGGATGCGTCCCAGTGGATGTGATAAGAGCTGAGCATAGAAGGGCTGGAGTTGGGGTTGGAGGCAGAGCTTAGATGGTAGAGCAAAAGTATCAGATATAGAATTGGAATTTGAATCCCAGTCTTGGAGGTGGGGGGGGGGAGAAGAGGAGGGAGGAGGGAGGAGGAGGAGGAGGAGGAGGAGGAGGAGGAGGAGGAGGAGGAGGAGGAGGAGGAGGAGGAGGACTACTACTAGAGTAAGGGGCAATGTGCTTGCCAGGTGGAAGAGGAGGTGTTGGAAGCATGCATGGTCTGAGGTTGGGGCAGGTGGAAGATGAGACTAGAAAGGGTGATGTAGAGCCCTCTGAAGGCCCAGCAGAAGCCAGCAGGGCCTTGGAATGCAAACAGGAGGTAATGGTGCCTGCTGAGAGGACAGGGTCAGTTGGTCAGGAAGGCCAGGTGCCATCAAAGCTCCAAGGTGGGTCCTTAGGAACCCACTGCCCCTATCTACATCACCCCAGGTGGGAGGGCAGCCCCCCAGCTGCTCCCAGCCGGAATGTTGAGTTTTGTCTGTAGACAGGATGTGGCTTCCCTTGAGCTCTACTTAAAGGCAACACAGACTTGGTGGGTTGTTTTTTTTCTTTAAATAAAACTTATTTAAAGAAAGAAAAGCATATTAAAAGTTATGGTCCTCTGAAGTCTTCGCCCTCCCTAATTAAATTCAGGGTGGGTTGTTCAGGATTAGGGGAGAACCAGGGGACTGGAGGCTTATGGAGTGGCTCCCCTCTAAAGGGCCTAGGAGGCTGGCTCGGTTTGCTGTGGATGGGGGAGCCCGGGGCACACCCCTCTCTCGGGATCCGGCCGGAGGCCGCCGAGGGAGCGGCCGCCTGCCGCAGGCAAAGCCGCAGGGCATTGGGCCCACCGTCAGTCGTCCGCCGGGGCGCTGGGGTTCCTGCTCGGTGTCCCCGGAGCCCCTCCCGCCCAGCCTCGCAGGAATGCGGTCGAGCTGCAGCCTGGCAGCCCCCGGGGCCGCCGCTGCGAAGGGAGGAGACGGCGGCTCGCCTCTCTCCCGGGGCTCCCGCGCCTCCCAGGCGATGACAATTTTCCAGCCACCGGCTCCAGCTGGCCGGGCTCACCCGGGCGGCGCTCCCGCCCCCGGGCTCCCGGCGTCAGCCTCGCCAACCCGACGGGCGGGTGGCAGCACCGACGGCAGGACCCAGACCACTCGGCAGCGTGTGGGGGTCCCCCCCCCCCGGGGCCCGCAGCGGGTGGGCGGGCTGGGGGAGGGAAGGAGTCGTGCAGGGCCACTCACCTGGGCCGCGGGGGTCGCCGCCACGTCGGGTTCCAGCGCTCCGGGGACGGGCGCGCGGTCCCCAGAGCCGCCGCCGCCGCCCCCGGCCGCCGTGAGCCCCCAGTGGCTGGGGCTGGGGCTGGGGGGCAGCCCCGAGTCGGGGCTGTCCAGGATGCCGTCTCCCTTCTTCTTCGTGTCCACGAGCTCGGGGACATCCTGCAGGCTCAGCCGGCCCACCATGGTTGTGCGAGCTGCTAGGGCCCCGAGGCAGCCGGCGCTGGGGTCGCGGGTGATCGTGGGCAGCGAGGGCCGCTGCCCTCCCCGCCGCCCTCCCTGCCCGCAGCCCGCGCGCGGTCCGGGTCTCCGAGGCCGCCACACTGGCCCCGCCCCGCCCGCGCTAGCCCCGCCCCGTCTCCGCCCCGCGAACACAGGCCCCGCCCCGTCTCCTCCCAGGCCCCGCCCCGCGCCGCGAGGCCGAGCGCCAGGGGCCGCTGCGCTCCCGCCGTGCGCCGCCGAGCCCGCCCCGGGCCGCCGATTGCCCTGAGCTGGGGGCGCCGGCAGAGCCTGGCAGCTGGCGGGCAAAGTGCCCTGGCCCTCCTCAGCCCCTCGGCCCGATGGAGGCGGTGCGTGGGGACTCTGCTCGCACCCGGGCTCGGAGGACGCGCTGACCTCTAGCTGTCCCCGCGGTGCCCGGGAGGCTCTAATAACTTTAGACCCGACGGTCCGAGGGAGCCAGAGCGGAGTCCCGGGCTGCAGAGGCCTGGGGGAGAGAGCAAACAACTGGAAATTATTAATAGTTAATGCGCTTCGTATGGCTCCAGCCGCCTGTTGGCTCGGCGGGGCGGGCTCTGGCTCTCACGTCTGTCCCCGAGGAAAGACGGCCTACTTGCTACTCCGTGAGGCTCCCGGGCACGCACCGCCGTCCCGGGGCTTGGCTGAACAGGCTGTGGCCCCAGCGGGCAGGAAGTTCTGCGGGGGGCGCAGACTCGACTTCCAAGACCAACTAGCCCAGTAGGCTGCCCACAGGCTTCCTTCCAGTGAGGGCCACAGCTTTTCACTCACAGAAACTTTCCAGCCTGTGCCCCACCCCGGGGTGGGGGGCTGGATCCTTCAAGAAAAACATACAGACTGGGGACTTCTCCCCTCTCCTTTAGTTTGGGGGAAAAAATAAAAAAAGCCCTCTCGGAGCCACAGCTCCTTGTTGGCCGCGTGGGTTCTTCCCAGATCCAGCGTCCAGGATCAGCAAACAGCAAGTGCACAGAGTTCCTGGGAGTGTGGGGGTGCTCAGCTGGGGACTTAAGAGCCGGAGTCTGCTAGATCTACACAGCGGGTACCAGCTCTACGAAGGTCTCCTACTCTGGGCCAGGCGGCTTCCCTGCTAGGCAAAAGGTAGGCTCTCGCTCTGCTGTGGTTAGCAGCACTGTGGTGGCAGCCCCACCAGCATGCTTAGGAGGATGAAGGATATTACTTAGGGCATACCTGTTAAACACAGACATTTGGAGCAGGCAGATTTGCTGGCCACCTCCAGTCCTCCTCCACGCCCCCCCCCCCCATCACTTTCAGGTAAGGTGACAGAGGGACTTACTCCAAGTCACATAGCTTGGAGGCAGGTGCGGGTGGCTCACACCTCTAATTCTAGCTTTCCAGGAGTCTGGAGATTCATGGTTTGAAGCCCGCCTGGTTCAGACACTCTTATTTCCAATTAACCACCAAAAGCCAGAAAAGGAGGTGTGGCTCAAGTGATAGAGCTCCAGCCTTGAGTGGAAAAAGCCAAAAGACAGCACCCAGGCCCTGAATTCAAGCCGTAGCACTGGTACACACACAAGTCATACTGCTGCTACTAGGCAGCTTGTTATGAACAGGAAGCCAGGATCATCCCCTTCCACAGACAGTGAAGCTGGGTGCATGCCTGTGGCCTGGTCGGTTGTTCATTTCTTCAGGGCATGTGGGAGTAGTTTCCAAAACTCACAATGCACAGTCCTGGACAAATGGCTAGTGCAAGGACATTCTCTGCTACCACACTTCCTTGTTCCTGTGGAACCCACTGTCTGCGCATGCTAGGGCAAGCGTGACCCAGAGCATCACAAGAGGGACCGCTGTCCTTTCTGGGCTTGTGAAAAGGTGTTGGGTCAACAATGGGAGACATTCTAAGGCAGACCTTGAGAAGTCTTTCCCCTGCTAGGTCAAACTGGGAAAGCTGCTTCAAGGAAATGGCTGCTCAGTTCAAGGTCATTACCCCAGAAGAGATGGAGGGGAGGATGAGGAAGTCTTTCCCCAGCTAGGTCAAACTGGGAAAGCTGCTTCAAGGAAATGGCTGCTCAGTTCAAGGTCATTACCCCAGAAGAGATGGAGGGGAGGATGAGGAAGTCCAGCATGCTAGCCAAAGAATCCATGGGGATATCAAAGCTGCAGACATGGGATGGAGGTGTGGCTGAAGTGGTTGGGTGCCAGGCCACAAAGTGAGAGCCCTGGGGTTCAAACCCCAATACCACTAAAATGAGTGAATAAATAACATCACCCAACCTAAACAAGGACACGTGAAGCTGCCAGCTTTAAAGGGTCCAGGTAGTGCCAGGATCATTAAGCATCTGGCCTAGGATTTCAACGTGGCTTCTGAGTCCTGGGAGTAATGCCACCAAAGTGGACACAGGAAGCAGCTGAACACTTCCCTCCATTCTATGAGGGCTCTGGCTAATCCCCTGAGAACAACTGCTTCCCAAGTCCTTAAGTTAGAAACCAAGCAGGACTTCCTAACCTAGAAGATATCATCCAGTCTTGTGACAACTGCCAAGGAACTCCAGATTAGCTACCAGGGCCACCTTCCTGTAGGTCTTCTCAACACTGATGAATGTAAACATCAGAGGAGTATGAAGGAGAACTGATCCCCAAGACCACACATAATGTAGAAGTGGAGATGGAGAAACTTGGTCCCATATGAATAAACTGTCAAGGCACTCTGTATGTTGGGTCATCTCTGAGAATACATGGTGTTCCTGGTATGGGTGAGGAACCAGCCAACTTCAACCTGCCCTGGAGTCAGTCCTTGGAGAAAGGTAAGACCTCCTAATCCTACATCTTCTTCCCCATCCCCCCCCCCCCCCCCCAGTTATGGGCTTGACCTCAGTGTCTGGGTGCTGTCCCTGAACTCTTGCTCAAGGCAAGCATTCTTTGAGCCACAGTGCCATTTCTGGTTCTCTGGTGGTTAATTGGAGATAAGCATCTCATAGACTTTCTTTCCTGGGATGACTTTGAACCATGATCCTCAAATCTCAGCCTCCTGAGTAGCTAAGATTATAGATGTGAGCCATCCAGCACCCGGCCACTCTACATCTTATTCCAAACATCCAAAGGATGTTGCTTAGAAAAATTAATGAATGCTTGGGGAGGCTGAGATTGAGAAGACTGTTGGTCAGGCCTGCCTAGGCAAAAAAGTTTGGAAGATCCCATTTCAACAAGACAAAGCCAGGCAGGTAGTATAAGACATATAAATAGGAAAATCATGGCCCAGGCTAGCCCAGGCACAAAGATCCTATCTCAAAAGTAACAAGGGGCTGGGAATATGGCCTAGTGGTAAAGTGCTTGCCTCATATACGTGAAGCCCTGGGTTTGATTCCTCAGCACCACATATATACAAAAAGCCAGAAGTGGTGCTGTGGCTCAAGTGGTAGAGAGCTAGCCTTGAGCAAAAAGAAGCCAGGGACAGTGCTCAGGCCCTGAGTTCAAGCCCCAGGACTGGAAAAAAAAAAAGTAATGAGAGGTAAAAGGGCTGAAGGTATAACTCAGGCTGTACAGTTCTTGACTAACAAGCTTGAGTTCAAAACTCCAGTGCTAGGGGAGGAGGGGAAGCTTGTTAAGGTGCCAGATTCTCCACAATCCTCCCTGGCCCTCCTTTGGAGAGGGCCTCTTTTGGATAGGAACAGCTGGGTTTCCCCTGGAAATCAAGGATGAATTATGCAAAACAAGCATGGCCAAGGGAGGCCATGCAGTTTGAGTAAAATCTGGCCTCTTCTCAAAGCTGTCTTTTCAGAGTGGGGCCATGGTCCCCAGGCCTGGCCTGTAGAGACACCACAGAGACTCAGTGGCCTTAGAGGACTTCGCTTCTGGCCGGAGGCCTCTCCCAGCAGGGGCTGAGGAACAAAAGCTACCTAACAATGGATGCCAGTCCTGTCTTTTTTTCTGCACTGAATGACGCTGATGCCCAAATGGGAGTTTCAGTTAGTACCTGCTAGGGGCTGCTTCTGTTAGTAGAACAGTCAATGTTAGTAAAGCCAGCCAGCTAGTGGGTTTCAGGCACTCCTGGCATAGCATACTGGTTTGGGCCCGTGCTCATGGCACCTTGCAGCTCCCGGCCTCTGAGTCCCACATTTTTCTGTGGTCCATGGCTCAGAGGACTTGCCTTGGTGTTGAATCAGATCTTGTCAACCAAAGGCTAAAAAGCAAAACAGAACAGCGCAGAACGTAGCTGGGCACTGTGGGCTGTGCATGTAATTATAGCTACTCATGAGGCTGAGATCTGAGGATTGTGGTTAACAGTCAGCCCAGCCATACAAATTCAAGACTCGTATCTTCAGTTAAGCTGCAAAAAACTACACGTGGAGGTATGGTTTGGCTCAAGTGGCAGAGTGCCAGCCTTAAGCAGAAAAGCCAGGCAAGAGCAAGAGATTCCACAAGAGCTAAAATCCTAGCACTAGCACACACACACACACACACACACACACACACACACACACACACACACCCCAAATCACAAAACAACCCCAGAAATTTATTTTATCCCTTAAGTTTTTGGAGATTAAACTTATGATTTTCAAAGAACATTAAGAGGGACCTGCCATATTCAATAAAGAAGAGAACTAAATAATTATAACAATAAAAAAGATATGCTCTAACTCATTACAACCCAGGAGAGTGGAGTACACTCATGCTGGTAAGTTAATGACCTTGAGCCTTTGATAAAGGATAACAAGGTCCTTGCCTGGCAGTTTCTGAGCTAAGCAAGCTAGATGCATCAAGGGGCTCCTTTTCCCACCCCTCACCTGGGAGATCACCAGTTTGGTTGGAGAAATGGGATCTGCCCAAAGCCAATTGGCAACACTAACCCAGTGCAGCTGATATGGAGAGCATACCAGTGTCCCCCAGGTGGGGATCCCCACAACACCAACCAAGTATGGGTTCCCCTCATTTGTAAGCTAAGAACTGATTCTCCTAAATGCTCCCTGCTTACACAGAGAAGGGCCTTCCTTGGCCTCTGTAAAATAAAACCAGATGGGATTTTACAAAGAGCTGGGGCACATGGCCTCTTTGGAGTCGCATCAATGCACTTGTACTCCTGGCTCCGTTCTGCATATCCAGACTGGACAGACTCGCAAGCCAGAAAAACAGCTTATGGTTGAGCAACTGAAGTTCAGCCTCTCTTCACTCCTTGGCTGAAAGGCATGATAGAAGGCTGTGCTGTCACTATCCCTAGGGAACAAATGGCAGGTCTGGGAGACCACACTTCAAAGGGAGCTTTAGGATTTGGGTCTACAGGGACCGCCTGGGAAGAGGTGGAGAATGGGAGCCCTGGCAGCAGCCAGGCCGACACACACAGTGACAATTGGCCTGCCATGTCCCCCCTGAGAGTTGCAGTCTCTCAGGACATTCTTCCCTGACTGCCAAGTCTGGTCAGAACTAGCACAGCAGGCTGGAGGCCGTGTGTGTGTGTGTGTGTGTGTGTGTGTGTGTGTGTGTGTGTGTGTGTGTGTTGGTAGCTGGAGCTTCTGATTTTTGCTGAGGATACATGCTTTTTTGTTTGTTTGTTCTTTTCAGTTTAGGGCCTTACTGAAAATTAGCTGGGGAAGAACTTGGCATGAGAGGCATAACAATGAAGGGAAGGCAACTGGAGTCTTGTGTTGGTTTTTTTGTTTTTGTTTTTGTTTTGTTGCGAGTACTGGGGCTTGAACTCAGGGCCTGAGCACTGTCCCTGGCTTCTTTTTTTTTTTTTGGCTAGTCCTGGGGCTTGGACTCAGGGCCTGAGCACTGTCCCTGGCTTCTTTTTGCTCAAGGCTAGCACTCTGCTGCTTGAGCCACAGCACCACTTCTGGCCATTTTCTGTATATGTGATGCTGGGGAATCAAACCCAGGGCCTCATGTATATGAGGCAGGCACTCTTGCCACTAGGCCATATCCCCAGCCCAGCCCCTTGCTTCTTTTTTGCTCAAGGCTAGCACTCTGCCATTTGAGCCACAGCGCCACTTCTGGCCATTTTCTATGTATGTGGTGCCGAGGAATCGAACCCAGGGCTTCCTGTATACGAGGCAAGTACTTTACCACTAGGCCATATTCCCAGCCTGTAACTGGAGTCTTATGGTTTCATTTTTGTGCTGGTCCTGGGGTTTGAACTCAGGGTCTGGGAGCTGTCCCTGAGCTTTCTTGCTCAAAGCTGGCACTCTTCATTGATCCCGTACCTCCACTTCCAGCTTTTTGGTGGTTAATTGGAGATAAGAATATCATGGAAGCCCAGGACCTGTAATCCTAGCCACTTAGGAGGCTGAGATCTGAGGATTGTGGTTCAAAGCCAGCCCAGGCAGGAAAGTCCATGAGAATCTTATCTCCAGTTAACCATTAGAAAACTGGAAGTGGTACTGTAGCTTAAAGTGGTAGAGTGCTAGCTTTGAGTGAAAGCTCAGGGACAGTGTCCAGGCCCTGAGTTCAAGGCCCATGACTGGCCCCCTCCCCATAAAAAAAAAGTCTTGTGGACTTTCCTGCCTGGCTGACTTGGAATTGTGATCTCAGATCTCAGCCTCCTAAGAAGCTAGGATTATAGGCGTAAGCCATCAGTGCCTGGCTACTGCTTATGTATGTGTGTCTGTGCATGCACATGCATGTGTATGTGCACTAGTACTGGGGCTTGGATTCAGGGCCTCATGCTCTCACTTGGCTTTTTTTTTTCCAGTTAAGGATGAGGCTCTATCACTTGAGCTACAGTTCTATTTCAGGCTTTTTGCTGGTAATTTGGAGACAGACTCTCATGGATTTTTCTGCCTAGGTTGGTTTCAAACTGCAATGCTCAGATCTCAGCCTCCTGAGTAGCTAGGATTACAGGCTCGAGCCACTGGCTCATGGCTCCTATTCTCTTCAAAAATTGGAAAACTTTCTTACTAACTCAACATAACTTGTTGTATCTTTGGTAATTGACACACGTGGCTTTTGGGTAATGACTGCTCTAATCTGCTGCTATCTAGGAGGCTTATATAGCCTCCTGAGAGCAAGGATGGGTGGCTACCACTGAGTTCCAGTCCACGGTCATCTTCCTCCCTCTTTGGTCTCCACTGGGGTTTGGCTTGTTCTGCTTGACTGTTACATGCCAATTGCTTTAGATGATTGCAGCTCATCTGTTCTGTATTCTAGGTGTCCCAATCCAAGATCTCCTGCTATGGTCTAGTCCTTTTTACTGTTTTTGGAAACTTCAGAAGTCTTAGCAGCGAACACTGCCTATGATGGAGCATGAGAGCTCCCTGTGGCTCACAGTTCCTGAGGCCTGTCTGGCTAGGCAACTCTCACACACCCCTTCCTTCCTTTAGTGCCGTGGAGCACTTTATTTTTTATTTTCCTTGGTCTGAGATTGGGACTCAAACACAGTACCTGACGCTTTTGCTCATTGGTTAGTACTCTACCACTAACTGAGCCATGCCTCCACCCCAGCACTTTTCTTTATATGGTGTTGTACTCTCCCAGGTTCCTTGCTGGAAGCCAGGCCATGGCTTCTTCTTTAGGCATGCCCTCAAATCAATGGGGTTTCCTCTTGCACTGGGGTGCATCCTACAGTGACAGGGAACTACCAGCCTCAAAATCAAATACTACTTTCTTTGGTTTTTCTCTCCCCTCTCCACCTGCAGTCTGTCAAAATCAAGACATGTTGTCCTTATGATGAGGATTGTATGCAAAATCTTCCAGGGTGTGTGTGTGTGTGTGTGTGTGTGTGTGTGTGTGTGTGTGTGTGTGTGTGTGTTTAAAATTAAAAAGCAGGGGATGGGAATGTGGCTTAGTGGTTGCCTAGCATGAATGAAGCCCTGGGTTTGATTCCTCAGTACCACATAAACAGAAAAAGCTGGGAGTGGTGCTGTGGCTCAAGTGGTAGAGTGCTAGCCTTCAGCAAGAGAAGCTCAGGGACAGTGTCCAGGCCCTGAGTTCAGGCCCCAGGACTGCAAAAACAAACAAACAAACAAACAAACAAACAAAAGCATATGCCAAGTGCTAGGCTTGTAATTATAGCTATTCTGGAGACTGAGATCTGAAGCTCCTGGTTTTAAGCCAGCCTAGTCAGCTAAATCTAAGACACTCCTATCTGCAATTAGCCAGCAAAAAGGTGGAAGTGGAGTTGTAGCTCAAGCAGTAGAGTACCAGTCGTGAGCCAAAAAGCCAAGAGAGAGAGTTTGGGGCTCCACATTCACACCTGGCATGTGTGCCCGCACGCGCATGCACACGTGCACTGTCACTCTCTCTCTCTCTCTCTCACACACACACACACACACACACACACAATTTAAAGGCACATGATTAAAAATAAGAAGCAAAACCAAACTAACCCCCAACTGGATTTCCAGACTCACTCTACTACAGAATTGCAAGAATCAACATGTACGTGCAAAAGCTATGAATTTAAGCAATCACCTTTAGACTCTGAGCCTGAGGATGGATTAATGAAAGACTGTGAGCCTATTGCTAGAGTAGAGGGAGAAGGGCTACCGTAGAAAGACCTGGAAAAATACTCCCTTAAATATCAAACTATATCAGTAGGTGCAGAAAGCATGACCACTCATCCTTTGCTTTCTTTCTTTCTTTTTTTTTTTTTTTTTGGCCAGTCCTGGGCCTTGGACTCAGGGCCTGAGCACTGTCCCTGGCTTCCTTTTGCTCAAGGCTAGCACTCTGCCACTTGAGCCACAGCGCCACTTCTGGCTGTTTTCTGTATATGTGGTGCTGGGGAATCGAACCCAGGGCCTCATGTATACAAGGCAAGCTCTCTTGCCACTAGGCCATATCCCCAGCCCTCCTTTGCTTTTTTTTTTTTTTTTTTTTTTTTGGCCAGTCCTGGGCCTTGGACTCAGGGCCTGAGCACTGTCCCTGGCTTCTTCCCGCTCAAGGCTAGCACTCTGCCACTTGAGCCACAGCGCCGCTTCTGGCCGTTTTCTGTATATGTGGTGCTGGGGAATCGAACCTAGGGCCTCGTGTATCCGAGGCAGGCACTCTTGCCACTAGGCTATATCCCCAGCCCTCCTTTGCTTTCTTGAGTGAACCAGGAAAGCATGTTCTCTAGGAGCCCTGAGTGGAAGGAAGCTGTGACTCAATAGATCTTGAAATAGGAAGCTTTCTTGCAAGACACAGCCCAGGTTGGTCCGCATTTAGTCTTATGCAATGTAAACTAACGGTGGAACATCTGCCTACGGGGTTTCTACAGATAGCTTGAGGAGCAGGAAGGCACTTGGTGAGCAAGTGAGGATGTGGAGAAGTGGGTTCCCACACCCTGTCAAGGGGAGCAAAATTGCTTCACAGAGTGCATTCAGGCAAGAGCCGACAATATTTTCACTGTGCATGCACTTTCATCATTGTAGGCTGCAAAACATGCGAGCACAAGTAAACGTGGCATTTACAGAAAGATTTTCATTGATGATAGGAAACCTGTTTGCATATTGACAGGAGGCTCAGTCTGTTCATGCTGCTATAACAAAATAGCACAGGCTAGGTAATTCATAAATAACAGAAATTTATTCCTCCTAGCTCTAGACGATAACCAAGTTGTTGACAGATTGAATGTATAGTGAGAACTGCTCGCTGCTTTGAAGATGTGCCTTGTTGCTAACTGGTTATTTCCCAGAGGCCGAGGGTTCGAACAGCTCTCACAACCCCTGCCCAATACCCCCCCACCCCTTTTTTCCCTTTTTGTGCTAGCCTGGAGCTTAAACTCAAGACCTGGATATTTCCTTTAGCTTTTTTTTTTTTTTTTTTTTTTTTTTTTTTTTTAAATTTCTGCTCTAGAGACTGTCCCTTAGCTTTTATGCTCAAGGCTGATGCTCTATCACTTAAGCCATAGCTTGACTTCTGGCTTTTGGGTGGTTAATTGGAGATAGGGGTCTTACAGACTTTCCTGCCCCTCCTGGCTTTGAATCACAATCTTCAAATCTCAGACTCCTGAGTAGCTGGGATTACAGGCATGAGCCACCTGTGCCTGGCTTCCCACACTACTTCTTGTAAAGTCAATGGTCCCATTCGGGGGGGGGGGGGGGTGGGGGGAGGGCGCTTATGACTGAATCACCTCTTAATGGCCCATCTCTTAATAAATACTGTTGGATTGGCAATTAAGTTTCAAGATATGAAACATCCAAAGTACAGTACTGGAGAAATCAATGGCTTAATAATCTGATCTGTAAAACATTTGAAAAAAATTTGAAAAAAAATGTGGGCAGGGGCTCAGTAGTAGAGCACTTGCCAAGCATATGTGAAGCCTGAGTTTTACACACATGCAAAAAAGTAGATTTGTTGAGGAAAAAGATCTCCAAGATCTCCATATTGCTAGTGAAGAAAAATATGCTTAATATTGAATATTTTGCAAAGTACTATTCTCTTCCTTCCCTATACACAGAAAGTATTGGGCAGTCAGACTTCTGTTTTTATCAGTCTGCTGAGGTGTTTTATTTTATTTTTGAGTACTAGTGTTCAAAATCATAGCATTGTATTTGATGGGCAAGCACTCTACCACTTGAACTATGTCCTTTGCCCCTTTCTACTTTAGTTCTTTTTTTTTTTAATAGGGTCTCTGATTTATGCCCAGACCTGCCTGAACTGTGATCCTCCTACTTAGACTTGCCATTGCACCTGCCTGAGTAACTGGGTTTGAATTGAGTTTGAACTGTGTTTGAAGTGTGTTTGGACTGATTACTAGTTAGGTGCTCAACCACTCAAGCCTTGCCTTCAGCTCCTCACCCCACTTTTCATTGGTTGAGATGGTATCTCATGGATTATTTTGCCCGGTCTTGGCTTTGAACTCTGATCTTCTCCCAATCTCAGCCTCTCAAGTAGCTAGGATTATAGGTGTGGGTCACTGGTACCCAGAAATAATTTTTTCTTTAAATGATAAACTAACCATATTGGCTAACAAAAGGTGTCAAGGATGGCTGCTTCAGAGGTGTTGAGATAGGGATATTGGGGAAGGCAGGGGAGATCCAGGAAGGTATGTCCTGAAATGCCACGCAGGAGTCAACAAGGGTCATGCAAGTGGACTGACATCAGAAAGCAGTTTCATGACCCCTGGGATGAAGGAGGCTGGGATGAGATCAGTAGAAGGCCTAGGTTCTGGAGGACCCCTGGCCAAGGCGAAGGCACCAAAGGAAAGGAGAGAGACCAGGAAGTACTGGAGCCAGTGGAGGAAGTCTGGAGTTAAGGGAGAATGTGGGGTGGGGCAGGAGGATTCAGATACTTAGTGAGTGCAAAGGGAAAGGGAGCCTGACCTGAAATGGAAGAGAAGGTTCAGGAAGGTGCTGGGATGGAAGCTGAATGAAAGGGAAGGCATGTGAAGCTGGAAGGGCAGCAGGCTTTAGGAAGTATGGAGACTCCGGTTCACTTCTGCAAGCTGAGGGCAAACAGAGCTGAGGTCTGAGGAACTGGAGGAGACTCTAGGGCAGGGGAGAGGAACATGGGGAGCTGAGAGCAGGATGGACTGGGCCAGCAAGCAGGGAGTAAGCAGGTAACTTTGTCTCGGGGCCTGAGCATTCCAATTCTACAAGGTAGGGCTTTGACCAAAGTCCCCAAGCAAGTGAACCAACACACCACCAACCTTCTGGTTCCAATCCAGAACTTCCCCACTGGAGATCTGGGGCCCTGCTTTGGTGCCTGGCAAAGGCCCAGCTCACACTGGGGCTGCAGAGGAGGGGGTGCCAGGTACCCACAATCCCCAGACCCATCTTCTCTGCCCACTAGCTCCTCCTACTGACTTGCCCCAGAGGCAATAGGAGTGCTGTGCCCAGGCGAATGTGTGAGGCCTCAAGTGTGCAAGACTTGAACTTTGGGGGTCTTGGTTCATAGACCATGACTACCTTGCACAGCCATTACTTAGCAGGGCTCTCCCTAGACCTTTCCAGAGGCCACAAGGCCTCCTCTGCCCAGGCTGTGGCTCTAGGGTTAATTTGCATAGCATTTGGGTGACAGTTCAGGTGCTATTGTGGGAGGGTTAGTGTACTTCAAACAAGAGGGTGCTCCCTTCCTTCCTGCTAAGGCTCCACCCACTGGGCTGCAGAAATAGAGACCAGAGCCTGCCAATATGAGCCTCAGAGTCCAGACTCCTGTGGTGCTGTGGGCTCAGCTGGAATTCGGGGGAAAGGGTCTCTACAAAGATTAAAGTCTAACTCCACATCAAGAATGCATATTTTGGGCTGGGAATATGGCCTAGTGGCAAGAGTGCTTGCCTCACATACATGAAGCTCTGAGTTCGATTCCCCAGCACCACATATATAGAAAATGGACAGAAGTGGCGCTGTGGTTCAAGTGGCAGAGTGCTAGCCTTGAGCAAAAAGAAGCCAGGGACAGTGGTCAGGCCCTGATTCCAAGCCCCAGGACTGGCCAAAAAACAAACAAACAAAAAAAATGCATATTTTGGGCTGGGAATATGACCTAGTGGCAAGAGTGCTTGCCTCACATACATGAAGCCCTGGGTTCGATTTCTCAGTGCCACATATATACAAAAAGACCAGAAGTGGCGCTGTGGCTCAAGTGGCAGAGTGCTAGCCTTGAGCAAAAAGAAGCCAGGAACATTGCTCAGGCCCTGAGTCCAAGGCCCAGGACTGGCAAAAAACAAAACAAACAAACAAACAAAAAAGAATGAATATTTTAGCTGTGTGCCAGTGGCTCACACCTGTAATCCTAGTTACCCAGGAGGTTGAGATATAAGGATTGAAGTTAGAAATGAGCCTGTGTAGGACAGTCCATGAGACTTTTATTTATAGTGGTAGAATGCTAGCCTAGAGTAAAAAAAGCTAAGGAATAGTACATAGGTCCTGAGTTCAAGTCCTAGTCCCAGTACACATACCCCGCCCCCCAACAGCATGGCATCACAGCCTCAAGGTACATGTGTCCCTTGTTCAACTGTGAGAGGAGCCCCTGGGTCTCTTGGCCTTTCTGTTTAATAAACATATCAATGGTTGGAAGAAAAGCTGTTTAAAGAAAATATTTGAAAATTCTTTGCTGGATCAAATCAAGATTTCACTATTCTTTGCAACCAAAACAAAGGGAAATAAATTGGATGCTAGGGTAGAAACAAATTATCATCCATAATCTTAGACAAAAATATTCTTTACTGAGGTAATTTCAATGTTCTGACTGACTTGCTTTAAAAACTAAAAATATATTAATACACTTCTCATACCTGTCATTTTTATTTTTAATGACAGTAGTGGGACTTAAATTCAAGGCCTTGAAACTCACTTGTTTTTTGTTTTTTGTTTTTTTTTTGGTTAAGTTTTGCCTTCTACCACTTGAGCCATAGCTCCATGTCTGGCTTTTTGGTAATTGGAGAGAAGAGTCCTACAGACTTTCCTGCTCAGGCTGGCTTCAAACACTGGTCCTCAGTTTTCAACCTTCAAGTAGCGAGGATTACAGATAGGAGCTACCAGCGCGCGGCTTCACCTATCTACTTTGCACACTGAAGGGTCCTATGTAAAATTTGGTCTCATAAATTTTGATACTACTGGTGTAATATAAGGAGCCCAAATGCAGGAATGAGACTAGCTATGTCAAGTACCCTGGGGGACATGTCACATTAGTCTTAGGTCTCTCACTTTCTCTCTCTGAGCCTCCAGGTCTCAGCTACAAAATGCATCCAATCACACCTACTTAATAGGAATTTTGATCCTATGAGATATAATCAGAAACTATAAAGTATTCTGGGCTCAATAAATACTTAGCAACTACTTCCTTGTTCCTCCCCACTCCCTTTCCTTGTGGTATCCGTGCCCCCCCTCCCCCCACCTCGCAAAATGTACAGACCACATCACCTGACCCCAGACACCCTCACGATGAATGGAAGGCTGGAACCTGGCAAGCCAGATGTGGCTGGCTGTGCTCCAAGGCCCAGAGCTACAAAGACAGGGATCTGCTTTGATAAAGGAGCTCACCGCCTCACAGCCAAACCTTGGGACCTGTTAAGAGTTAAGCAGGGCACAGTGAGGATCTGCCAGGTCTGGGTATGAGGTTGTGTGTGGACATTCCCTTGCGATTTTTCCATGGGCCCTGGCTCACTTCGCCAGCAGTTACTGAGGCAGTAGCCCAGCCTCGGGGCTTTGTTTGGTGAGGGAGCCCATGGAATGCAGCTTTAGTGGCAGCTGGCATTTCCTGCTCCTTTTCCATGCGCACGAAGTCATCAGGCGGCCGGAAGCAGCCAGTCCCCTGCCACTCTTTCACCTGGTGCCCTGGAAAATTGCTGTGCACTTTGCAAATACTTTTCTTGGCCCCGGAAGTGGAAGGAATTGGTTGAGAAGCTGTTCTTAATTTTTCAAAGATTATCCCAAACAGGAGGCACGGAAATGGTGCAAATTCCATTTGATTACAGAGCAGAAGTTACTACAGCCCTCAGATTAAGTGAGAAACATTCACGGAAGACAAAGTATTTAACATTAGTGGGTTATTATTTTTGGTGCTGGTTCTGGGTACTGTCCCTTAGCTTTTTCTGCTCAAGGCTGGTGTTCTACCACTTGAGCCACAGCTCCACGTTTGGCTTTTTAGTGGTTAATTGAAGAGTCTCACAGACATTTCTGCCTGGGCTGGCTTCTAACTTTAATCTCATGTCTCAACCTCCTGAATTGTTAGGATTACAAGAGGCATGAGCCACCAGTGTCAGCTGTGTGTGTGTGTGTGTGTGTTTATGTGTGTATAGATGAACTTAGGGCCTTGCATATGTCAGGTAGGCAAGTGTTCTATCACTGAGCTGCACTTATTTTTTATAGAATCCACTTAACCTTGAACTGTGATCCTCCAGACTCAGTTTCCTGAGTGCCAGGATTAATAATCATGCACCACTGAGACCATCTCTACATTATTTTTGTTTCGACATCACAAAAGTCTCATTCTAGCACTTGGGTTCCTTATACTACACTAGTAGTATCCAAATTTATAGATTTCAGAATCAACATCCCCAAAGGGGTTAAAAGAACCAGGCAGGAACTTGACCTCTGAATGCAGAGATTCAGAAGGCTCCAAGAAAGGTCTATGCTGCTCTGAAAGGCAGTATCAATACTGCAGTTTATGAACCACAGCCTTCCTAGTTAGTATAGTCTGTCTACAGATAATCTTGCCTAGTTTGGTGGTGGGGGGCACTGTAGGTAAAAAACAAAAACAAAGCCTCCAGAACAAAATACAACAGAAAGTGTGCAGGTAAGAATTTTATGCCCCCCCCCTTCTAAAAAAATAATTTTATCCATTCTAGGGGCAATTAGCTGAAGAATCAAGTCTGGACCAGATGCCATAGGCAAAGACATTTTTTGGAGGGAAGACTCTGCCAACCCTTCTGACCTGCTTTCAAAGGAAACGTTCCATTTTCCACAACAGGCAGCCCAGCCTATGGCATGAGGGAGGAAGCTCTGTGTCTACAGGTTTATCCCTGAGTGTTACGGAAAGAGCAGCTGCCAGGGCAAAGAAAAGACAGAATGGAGAATTTTAGAACTCTTGAGTAAGATCAGTCTCACAATTATGTCCTAAAAAGGCAAAGACTAGATACTCTGACGCTTGCTGTTGCGGATGCAGCCGGCACACAGCGGCAGGATATGTCACCACTTGGCCATTTGATTAAAGTCAGCCTAGGAGGACAAGCTGGCCACATGGGATTACACCACCATCCAGCTAGTCGGCTAGCCGCAGCCTCTGGCCACAGCAGTTGATAATGAACTCTTACCTCCCACTTCCCACTGCCTGTGGCTTATGGAGACACATTCACAACCCAACCAGGCTTGGGTGACCTTCACAGCTCTACTATGGATGGTGAAAATGGAGGCTCAGAGATCAGTGATGCCCCAATGTCAAAATGCTAGAACCAGACCTGCAGAGTAGAGCCTCTGTGGAAGTTCCCATTCCCAGTTGGCTTAGCTTTCTTCATGGGCCTCTACTCACCAGCCTCTCACTCACTCCTCTAGGAGAGGAGACCGTAAAAGCGTTCTCACTCAGCCCTTCCCTTCTGGGTGGGTTACTCAGACTTTCTTTTCTTTTTCTTCTCTTCCCTCCCCATCCCCCTCCTCCTCTCTCTTTTGTGCCAGTACTAGGGCTTGAACTCAGAGCCTGTGCTTTTTCTTTAGCTTTTTTGTTCAAGGCTGCCACTCTACCACTTGAACCACAGCTCCACTTTTGGCTTTTTGCTGATTAGTCTTTTGGATTTGTCTGCCCAGGTTGGCTTTGGACTGCGATCCTCACATCTCAGCCTCCTGAGTAGGTAGGAGTACAGGGGTGAGCCACTGGTGCCTGGCTCAGTGTTTCTTTTCTCATGAGGCTCATTCCTGGCTGAGGGGAGCTGGTGACAAGGAATGGAAACTAGGTAAAGATCCCAAAGCCAAATGTGCTGTAGCAGATTTTTCCACCGTTGAAAGAAACATCAGAACTCCCCCCCCCCCCCAAAGTTTTCATTGCACAATGCCCACCCAGTTGTGAAGGAAACAGGATTAACTTACTGGGTCCAGGAGAGGAGTTGCTTGGCAGCCAAATGGGAAAGCAGGCTGAGATTGGAACAGGAAGGGTAGGGAGGAGAAAGTCAATAGCGTGGAAAGTCAGTGCAAGGAGAATTCCAAATCAGAAGCACAACGCTTTACACATTCAGAGAGGTCGCCGCCGCAGCGGGCCAGCCAGGGCCTGGCTCAGGACCATCATGCTTCCTTCTCCTTAGCATTCTTCCTTAAGCCTTCAGGAAGGGGGCACACTTCCACCTGCCCCGTTATCAGGGAAAAGAGCAGTTGCTAGAGGGATAGCTCAAGATTCATGGGCTTGCTAACTCTTTCCTATAGTCCCTTCTGTTTTCTGTCAGCAATAGGGAAAGTCATTCTAGCAAGCGACATCCAGTAATGCTTTAATTAACTGCAGTATTTTCATGCTCCAAGAAATCAATTCCAGATGGGCAAAATGAGAGATATTTATATATAAAAAAGTAATCCTTATTTGAAATCTCTCGAGTATAAAACTCTGATGGCCCAAAAGGCAATTTGGATAGATACAAGGATGAGATTGGAAAATTGTATTTCACATATAAAATGCAATATTTCTACATCTCCTGGCTTTTCCTGAGTCTGTTTTTGGAGGCTACCACTCCAGTGGTCCAATGCACAGTTCTAACGATTTTATTTTTAGGAATATGACTTGGAGTAGGTGAGGAGTGTGGAATACTTGCCTTCACCCTCAAGCAAGACAGTTATTTTGAGAGTTCTCTTCCTTTGGAGAGGGAATTACATTTCCAGCTGTGCACGTTTGGCACTTGTCTTCACATTCTGTACACAAGGAAGCAGGCTTGTGGGTCTAACCGTGTTCCGGATGGACCTGTGTAACCTCTCCAGCAGCAGGCGGCGGCCGGGCCTGCTCTTTGGCCCTGTCTGCCCAGCACTGCTGTCTCCAATTCTTGCTCCTGTCTGAGCTGCACTGATACCTTAGATGGGAGGAAAGCAGACCCCTCTTCAAGGAGTTGGCCAAGTGCTAGTCTATTGTTCAGCTGGAGATGTGTATTTGTGTTTGCTTGTTTGTGGCAATACTGAGGTCAAATTAAACTCAGGGCCTCATGATCTCACTTGGCTTTTTTCACTTAAGGCTGGTGCACTACCATTTGAACCATACCTTTCCTTCCAGCTTTTTGGAGATAAGGGTCTCATGGACTTTCCTGCCCAGGCTGGCTTTGAACTACAATCCTCAGATTTCAGCTTCCTTAGTAACTAGGGTTAGAGTTGTGAATCACCAACACCCAGCCAAGATCCCAGTCTCAGGCATGGTCTTAACCACCAACACAAAGTGTAAATAAAAGCTCCTAGTTTTACAGGATAAGAAAAAAAATATCAAATGGGCTACAAGAATCCTTCAATAAAACCAACATCTGTCTATTGTAATGGTTCTTAACAAGAAGTGAACATGATACAGCTCTATAGGTGGGGGCTCAACCAAAGGTGATAAAAAATATTTGGAAAAATATTTGGTTGTACTAAATACATTATTCCCTAAATCATACGGTATAACAAGTATTTATGTAGCACTTGCATTGTATTAGGCATTGCAAGTAGTCTAGAGATGATTGAAAGTATATAGAAAAAATACAAGAAAGTAAAAGAAAAAAAGAAGAGATGGGTGCTGGAGGCCACATCTCTAATTCTCACTACACAGGAGGCTGAGATTTGAGGATTACCTTTTGGACCCAGTCTGGGCAAATCTGAGAGGGTTTTTTTGTTTTTTTGTTTTTTGGTTTTTTTGCCAGTTTTGGGGCTTGGACTCAAGGCCTGAGCAATGTCCTTGGCTTCTTTTTGCTCAAGGCTAGCACTCTGTCACTTGAGCCACAGCGCCACTTCTGCCATTTTCTGTATATGTGGTGTTGGGGAATCTAACCCAGGGCCTCATGTACATGAGGCAAGCACTCTTGCCACTAAGCCATATTCCCAGCCCAATCTGAGAGATTTTTATCTCCAACTAACCAGCAAAAAGCTGAAAGTGGAGGTGTGGCTGAATTGGTAGAGCACCAGATATGAGTGGAAAAAGCCAATTGAGAGCATGAGGCCCCAAGTTCCAGCCCTAGTATCAGTGTGTGCATATGTATGTGAGTGCGTGCGCACACACACAGGGACAGAGCAAAAGAAAGGTCAAGTGTAGTGGCTTATACTAATCCCAGATATGGAGACAGGGGGAATTGAAGGTATGGGCTAGCCTGAGCAAAAAAAAAATCGCAAGATCCATAAGGCAAGTGTAGATGTGAGGATCAAAGTCCAGAGGCCAGCCAGCAGCAGGCAAAAATTTGAGAATCTATCTGAAAAATAACAAAAGGAAGGGCTAGAGGTGTAGTTCAAGTGGCAGAGTGGATGCCTAGCAAACACAAGGTTCTGAGTTCAGACCAGAGTACTGTTAAAAAAAAAAAAAAAGTATGTGGGAGAATGTGCTTAGATGACATGCAAACAGTGCTATTTTATAAGGAATTTGAGTATCCACAAGTTTTAGTATCCAGAGGGAGGCCTGGGAGCCAGTCCTGTGTGGATATTAACAGACAACTATAGTCACCTATAGAGCTTGTAAAAGTGCACATCAGGCCCATTGCATCTGGACTGACTCAAAGTCTCTAGACATCTACATTTTTTCAAAGGGCCCTAGGGATTCTGATGTATCTCTCAGGTGAGAAACAGGCTTTGTCTCCACAGGATGTACACCGTGTGCAGTACGCATCAAGGAGACATTTAACATAACTCCTACTGACATCTGTTGGCTCCCTGGGGATTACTGACAATGTAATAAATCAAGAAAGCAACTTCCCAGGCTGTGACCACCAACTGGGAAAATCAGCAGCTTGATGTCTCAATGCCATTATGGAGACATCCAGAAAATGGCTCTTCATGAAAAGAAGTGTGGATCTGTAAACACAGAGTGACAAGAACCAGGTGCAACAGTCTCCCCTGGTTTTTCCAGCTTCCCCAGGTCAGTGACAGGTGGCTGAACTGACTTCGCTGCTGGGAGACAGGCTCACAGGTCCTTCTTTGCAATAGTGCCTGGCCACATAACCTTTCCAGGGACACAAGAAAGCACAGAGGAGCCCTGCTGCTGGACTCCCAACACCTTTCCCACCTATCCAGTTTGTCTTTGGGTCCTTTCCTAATAGAGCTCAGCTAAAAGCCATGCCTCTTTCACCACTATGCTTCTCTGTGTTCTTGAATTTGAAACGCTCAATATTTGAGTCCTACTCGGCAAGGACAAAGACTGGCTGGAAGCTGAAGAAATGGGGCTTTGGGAATGGGGATGTATCTGAGTACCAGGCTCAGGGTCTGAGGGAAAAGGTGATGGGACAGTGCAAAAACAAGATAGGACCAAAAAAAAAAAATCTCTCTAGATAGGCAGATAGACAGACAGACATATAGTTGTCCCAGATTTTTTTTTTTTTTAGAGCTCAGTGTAGTTTAATTCTCTTTAACAGAATGCTCTATTAGACAAATTTAAAAAAAATCTAGAGAATGTATGCACATGGCACAAAATATGAAAGGTACAAAGGGTATAGTTAGTAGGGAATAGTTCTGTCTCCTGCCCCCAGCCAGAGATCCACAACTTACACTAGGTGTTCCTGTCTCCAGAGAGGCAAGCTCAGAGTTCAGATGATTTAACAACTCTAGGAGCTGGATGCTAAGCCTACTTGCAGCTTGCAGATGGGGAAACTGAGGCACAGCACAATAAAGTCACTTAAGTGCACAACAGCACAGCCAGCATGCTTAAACACCCACCCTCTGTCCTTTAGCATGGTGGAGGCTAGTGGCTGCAGTACAGGCTTCCAAGCAGCTAGGCCTTGTGCTTCAAAGCAGGCTCTGTCTCACAGAGCCATGTCTCCAGCAAGGGTTCACAAGGAATGTGTATGAGTGTTGATAAAGATGTGCATATATATATACACACACATACACATATCTGGATATGTACTCAGATGCATGCATACATACATGCATGGACATACCTGGGAAGATCTATTTGTATTGAAGTGTGTGTGTGTGTGTGTGTGTGTGTGTGTGTGTGAACATACACACACTATTGTGTGTATATAAATGCATGAGTATGTTGCCATGGGAACAAATGGTTCTGGAACACAGCCAGGCAAGTCCTTAGTCTTCCCACAGTCCTCACCTCCCAGTGGGCTTCTACAGCCATTTCCAGCTGCTCTAATTCAGAACCCTGGATCCATAATGGCCCACTTTGGTTTATGTCAGGATCACCCAAGCAGCTAGGGCAAGCCCACTGAGAACTGGGTATGATCCCAGACTCAGGTTCAGATTACAGACAGCTAGCCTGTTTCTGGGCCTGTGGGTCCTGTAGTGTCTCCCCAGGAGAGGGTGAGCCCTTCCCAGGAAGGAAGTACTCTTCCTCCTTTGGCCTGGAACCATCAATCCTCAGGACTCAGCCTTCCAAGTGCTGGGATTACAGGCACGTGCCACCACACCCAGCTGAGACCCAGCTCAGGCCTGTTGGGTGTATTTTCTGCAGAGAGCTTCACTCTTCTACTAAGTGCTGTTCTGCCTGACCAACAATTACAATGCCCGGACAAAAGCTGGTATCAAAGTGGTCATTCTGAGATGGTAGCCAGTTAACTGAGCCTGAGTTTCAAGTGACTTGCCTGGTCTGAAGCCTATTCCCAGCATGCAAGGTGACATGAGGAGCCTGAAGCTGCCCTCTGGGGCCATTCTCTGAAGAATCTGAGGTGGGGAGCCAGGGAAGGCCAGGTTCTGAGCCTGGTAAGTATGTAAGGTGAATACTGTGGCCCTAGGAACCCATGGACTGGAGTCTTTCTTGTTAGTAGCACCATTAGGTTAGGTGCTCTGTTTTAGAACTACAGTCACCCCAGTTGTAAGTGACTCCAGAAAGCACTGTGGATTTGAAAATGAATGAGCAGGAGGAAGATCAAATGGTACAGGCCTATTTATTTGCTTCATCTGCAGCAAAAAGCTTTTCCGAGAGGTTTCTGGTTTCCCCGTGTACAGGGCAATTCCATCCTTGGAAATCAAGAACAGAGTGAAACAAGGTGAGCAGACAGCTTGAGAACACAATGATATGTCAAGCAGAAGCCTCTAAACCAGCTCTGGGTCCCCTGCATACCAGGTCAGGAGCCCCATGGCCGACAGGACATTGCTGCCAAGGCCTGGTGCACATGGTCATCTGGGGGAGACATAGGGAGGGGCAGCTCTCATCTGGGGAGAACATGAGGGGAGATACTTGGCCATGTCATGAAAGTTTCCAGAAGTGTGAGCCAGGAAACAGTGCCTTTCATGGAAAGTGCACGTGCTTACATTGCCTTCATGGATAAAGGCTGATGTCCTATCCTGCAACTTGCTGCTTTAGTCAGGCCATACAGCCCATCCCAGTGACACAGGGGCAGGCAGGAACCAGGCTTCCTCAGCCAAGCTGCCAGCACAGGTGTGCGCGAGGAACAGAAGCCATGTGCTGAAGGGTGGACATACTGTGGTGGGGAGGCAACTTGAACCAATGACAACTCAACTGTCAAGGGCAGCCTGCAGACAGCAAGTAAACCTCTAGGACCTTCTCCCACTACTGCTCCACTTTGGGAATATCATCTATACCCTTCTTATAACCCCACCTTTACTGGTTTCTGCTAGGAGAAAGAGAGGGTGTGGGAGAAAGGCACGAACAACCTCAATGTCCCAGGAGCTCTGAGAGTCATGGGGGCTTCCAGGAACTGCATGCTGAGGGTCACTGGTACCACCCTTGCCAGCTCTTATAGTCTCTTTTTAATTAGTTTCTCAAGTTTGCGGATTCGAGAGGACTCCTGCTCAGGTGTGGGTGCCATGAGGGACAGCGAGCTGGAGCCCTCGGGGCCCGAGGGTGGGGTAGGGAGCCTCTGCCGCAGGAGTTCCAGCATGCTGCTCTGCTCACTCCTCTTCAGCCCCTGGGGGGAAGCAAGGAGAGAGGGTGGTCAGGAGAAAGTGCGCCTCTGGGCCTGCAGTTAGCTAGCTTTCAACCAGCACAACCCCTCCAGGCCGCGTGGACTACAGCTTCCACCTGGGGAATTATTGGCCCTGGGTGGTGGTCTGGAAAAAAACAACAGGTAGAGAGGTAGAAAAGAAAGGACAGGTACAGACGAAGGCTAACGTCCTGCTTACTGCTTGTTTTTCTCCCCAACCCCGTCCTGAGCAGAGGCTTGCCACCAGGCAAGGAGGTAGGTGCTCAGGATCCAGTAGCTCACAAGGCTGGATGTGTCTTCTGGAAAGGCTTCTTGGAATCTAGGTGGGGGTGGGCAGCAACCTCTATGTTGAGACAGCATTAGAAGGAAGAATGCAATCCAGAGCTCACCTTCATGTCCAGTATCTTTTGGAAGGTTTCTGTGTTGCAGTCTGTAAGGAGTTTGATGTAATTGTCAACGAATACCACCAACGGTTCATGAGGGGCCATTACCACCTATCAAGGGAAGGGGACAAGAGAGGGACAAATTCTGAGCAGAGGATCTGAACCAGCAGCAATCATAAATCCAGAAATGTCTCCATGGCCTATTTCAGCTTCAGACTTGATGAAAGCAATTCTAATTGCTCTAATTTCTAAGGGCTGCTGAATTATAAACATCATCTGGATTGCTGTTTATTTATTCATCTACTTAATTATGATCAGGTCTCACTGGATAGCTTGGAATTTGAGATCCTCCTGCCTCCATCTCCCAAAGGCTGGGATCACAGGCATAATCCCATCCAACTGTCCTGGATTGTTTTTGGACACACAGATTTCTGGGTCCCTCTGAGAATTCTAATTCATTCAGTAAGCCTGGACAGGGCATTTGGAACACACAGTCTACTGCAAGGATACTTTAAGGGGCACCTGCTCTTTTTGTCTACTCCTGGAAGATAGGAGGTAAAAGCAACCAATGTCAGTGGCTATTTTCAAAACCAGAACTTCCAAAGCTGCCTCGCTCTTTTGGAGATCTAAACTCTAGAGCTTCACTTCACCTCATTCATTTAAACTATCAACTAGTACACATTGATGGCATCGCTGTCCTCAGACTCACTCCTACTTGGTTTTGGACAGTGGTATCTGGTGTTCTCTACCCAAGAACTGACTTGTTTTGGGTTCCTGAGAATGTACCAAAGAGTTGTAAGAAGTCATTTTCCCCAGAGTCCTCTGCAGGACTGTAGGGTCTCCCGGTGGGTGCTGCTTCCATCCTTCGGGCCACAGCTCAGGTCTGTGCAGAACCCTTGCCTGGCTGTGGTCCTGCAGTGTCTGTGACCAATGCTGCTTGTTACTCCTGTCATCCTTTGAGTTATTGTGTTTGTGAAATGGACAGCAGCAGCCACGGTGTCAGAGCCTGAAGGTGGGACTCAGTTAGACCTTAACAGGGAAGTACCGTGTGCTTGCCAGTCTCCCCTCCTGACCCACCCAGCACAGGTGGCAAGCAGAGGCAGATGCTCCAGGCTGCAGACACTTTTGACATTAGTACTTGAAGCACAGTCTTTTGTTAAATGAGGCTTTAAAAACCCATTTGTCAATTAGATTCAGTTACTACAATATCTGTTAGAAGTTCATTTAAAGGTGCAAAGCACAGACAGCTAAAAAGGCTTACACAGAAGGGAGTAAGTGGCAGCTGGGCCTGAAATCCCTGCTGAGAAGGGAAGGGATCTCTGACTTCTACACTGATTCACTGCGACACCACCACCTAATTCCCAGCCTTGGCTAAAGCTTATTACAAGAGAATCCCATGACAACAAAGGATTCATTGTCAGAAAGAATTACCTTATCCCCAAGTCCACTGATTTTGAATAACATCTGATAAGGCCAAACTTCCGTCTGACCAAAGAATGTGGAAAATTCTTTGGGACTGCTGGGATAGGCCTAACCGAGAGCTTTGAAAACCTAAACTCCCTGAAGTAAGGGAGCAAGCACATGAGCAGCCCCTTGGACCAGAATCCGAAGGAACACAAACCCATTACCTTGAGGATCATCTCAGCCCGGGTCATGCCTTTTACCACAATTTTGGTATAACTGGCAGGTGCCTTCCTCACAACCTGCGAACCTATGGACGGGAGGTCGAGCAGGACCATCTTCAGGGAGTGGGTGTCCAGCAGCAGCTGGGGGGCAAAGCAGAAGGTTATAGCCACTTCATGGGGCACACCATCTGGCGGATCCATGCAAATTAATCAAACTTTCCTGATTGTCCACCACCTGTGTACTCTCACTGCAGAAAACTTGAAAAATAAACAGAACTACAAAAGAAAAAATTTATAATTCTCAATGCCCAAGAAAAAATAACATCAAGAAAGCACAGATCAATGTGTTATAATTGCTGCTGGTCACTATATGTGTATAAAAAACTAAATCAGAATCATACAGTGTGTGTATAGTTTTATTCCCTTGTTTGTCCATTTACTGTGTGAAGTTTTTGCATTTGCTTTCCTCCCCTTGGCAGTCTTAAGATAATTGTGATTTTTTAAAAATGGCTATACAATAGCCTGTGGTGAGTGTATAAATTTCAGGTATTAAATCATTCTCCTACTTGCACCCAGATTTTTGTCATTATTATCAAATGTTGAGCTGCAGCTTTCTATACATATTCTAGGTGTTATGGAACAGCCTGACCCTAAGGACATTTTGAAGTTCCTGATCTCTCTCTCTCTCTGTCTCTCTCTCTTTTCTCTATGTATATATATCTATATATCAATATCTAAACCTCTTTCCAACTGCAATATTACCTATTTACATGCTTGCCTGCCAGCAATGCAGTCTGGGCTCTCATCAGCCCTGAAAACCATTACAAAGATCTTACCTACTTATTAGGTAAAAACTGATTAACTCACTATTGCTGTACTTTTTATTTTTCTGGATACTCATGAACAGGTGAGAGATCTAATCAAATTTAAGTGTATCTTGGCAACAGTACTAAGATATGGCTCCGAAAAGCTATTTGTTTCTGTCTTCCTAGATGCCAGTCATGTAGGATAGTAATGTTCCTTGGATCACCAATTGCTAGAGATGATTTATCACATCTAGTCTTCATGAGGTCCTGCCCCAATGAAGGAATTTATTGTTCCCACTTGATAAGATGACAGCTTCAACATTCCAGAGCTTTTACAACTTGCTCTATTTATCTCAGAAGATGGCCAGGTTAAGTTGGGAGCCAAATGATCTTGGGTGGTTGTGGCTTAGAAGCTTAGGAAGTTTCCTCCTCCTGCTGCCATGCTGTCCTGTTGTTCCTCATGACTTGGGGGTACAGAAGTGGCTGGCTAAAGAGTGGCTTAGGGGAGGGTGTTGCTCAGTGCACCTGAGGCCCTAGGCTCCATCCTCTAGCTTACAATATATAAACAATGACCAAGAAAATAAAGGATATACTGAAGGTAGAGGATACTTTAGGAGAATGGAATCACAATGCCCTTCAGAACAAGGTGTGTTATACTTGCCACTGCCTGCTCCTCATGGAAAGCCTTTCATAAGTGGGGCAAGTGGGAGGATGGGAGTCTTGGGCATGCTCTACTTTTCCCTGTGCTTTGCTTTGGACAGTGGAATGACTAACGGTGAACTAATGAGAGTGTCTAGTGACAAAATGGTTGCAGTGATTATAATTTTTCCGATGGTTTAAAGATTTAGGGAAGATACTAATGTTTTATTCAGAATAACTCAGAAAGAATACTCTAAAATAAAAAGGTAAAGGGCTGGGAATGTGGCTTAGCAGTAGAGTGCTTGCCTAGCATGCATGAAGCCCTGGGTTCGATTAATCAGCACCACATAAACAGAAAAGGCTGGAAGTGGAGCTGTGGCTCAAGAGGTAGAGTGCTAGCCTGAGCAAAAAGAAGCCAGGGATAGTGCTCAGGCCCAGTCCAAGCTCCAGGACTGGCAAAAAAAAAAAAAAAGGTAAAGAAGGGCTACCCTAAAGACAGAGTGATTTCAGGCAGGAGTATGACTTTGAATCAAAGCTCTAACCTCTGCAAGTCACTGAAATGCAGGCCAGCAAAGTGTCAGTGCACTTCAAATCTTTCTAGATTTCCAGACATGAAAATTGTTACAATAGGAAGTGGAGCTGTGGCTTAAGTGGTAGAATGCCAGCCTTGAGCGAAAAAGCCAAGTAAGAGTGTGAGATTCTGGGTTCAAGCCCTAGAACATGCATGTGCGTGTACACACATACACACAAATTATATCTATCTATCTATCTATCTATCTATCTATCTATCTATCTATCTATCTATCTATCTCTATATCTATCTATCTATCTATCTATCTATCTATCTATCTATCTATCTATCTCTCCACCATCTCTCTGTGCTGGGGATCACATCTGTAATTCTAGCTACTCAGTAGGCTGAGATCTGAGGACTATGGCTCAAAGCCAGTCTAGGCAGGAAAGTCCATGCAATTCTCATCTTTAATTAACCACCAAAAGTTAAGTGGAGCTATGGCTCAAGTAGTAGAGTATAACTCTTGAGCAATAGAGCCAAGCAAGAGTACAAGGGTCTGAGTCTAAGCTCTGGTGTTGGCACAACAAAACAGCAGCAAGAATATAGAATTATTTTGGATCACAGTTTCAGAGTGCTTGGCCCATGTGTATATGCAGAACAAATGGTACACTTGAAGCCCAGTGACTTCTTCACCTCCTGCCACAGGAAGCAGAGAGGGCACCAAAAGGGCCAGGGTAGGACAAGGCCCCAGTGACCTGCTCCCTTCCAACTACATCCATCTCCCCAAACAGCGCCACCCGCTGGGTCCTAATGTTAACACTGTTAAGCCTGTGGGGGACATTTCACATTCAAACCCTAACACCCACGTAAAAATGTTCCCTGCATCCACTGTTTGCAAAAGCAAAAGATTGGAAACAACCTAAGAGCCCATAAAAAACAGAACGAATAAACACATGTTGGCATATTTATGCAATGGGAAAGGATACTGGAGCCAACATGAGTGAACACAAATGACACATATCAACATGAATAAATCTCAAAAGGAATTCGATGGGTGAAAATGCAAGAGAGGAAATGATATGTACAGTACGATTTATATAGAGCTTAGAAATAAGCAAAACATAACCACGTATCATTTGGGAATACATACACATACAAAATACCAAACACATATGGGAATGTAAAAATCAAAATCAGAACAGTGTTTACCTCTGGGCGCAGGGAGAAGAATGGCAGAGTGGGATCTACAGGGGCTTCAGCAATTACTGTAACTGTTTACTTTATGTAAAAGAGATCTGAAGCAAACGTGGGAACATGTCACAGATTTTACTGAGCTGAGCGCTGGTGCTGGTGTTCTTTACATTATTTTCTGTATTTTTATTAACTGGAAATACTTCTCCTTTTTCTTTTTGAAAGTATGCCTTTTGAGACTTGGCAAAGATTCAATTTTGTCTTCCATGTAGCAAATTTTAAGACCCTTGTCAAAATCAAAGCCATGTTTTAGCATTCATTTGTTGGGAGGAAAAAAATTCAATGATTATATTTTAAAACATATGGGAATACATATGTCTTAAAGTACTTCCTACATTTTCTGCATTTTCTACTTCTCAGAGATATATTATATGCATAAATAATTGTACAGTTTTAAGTGACAGGAGGAATTCTGAATGAACCATACATAATTCTCCAGTGTGTTCTGTGTCTTTGGGAGAAAGGACACTTTGATTCCCTGGCCAGTCACAATAAAAATCTGCCCACCAGACAGCTGAAGAGATGAAAACCCCTCTCTCAGAATTTTAGAAAAGCAATGCAGTTAGAAAAGATGGGAACCAAAATGAGCAACAGGAAACACACTTTGTTGTGGTTATTGTTTTTCCTGTGTCAATCTTGGGGCTTTGAACTCAGGGCCTGGGCAATGTCCCTGAGCTCTTTTGCTCAAGGCTAAAGCTCTACCACTTGAGATACAGCTCCACTTCCAGCTTTTGTTCTAGTTAATTGGAGATAGAATCTTATAAACTTTCCTTCCAGAGCTGGCTCTGAACCGTGATCCTCTGATCTCAGCCTCCTAGTAACTAGGATTACAGGCACGAGCCACTGGGCACCTGGCCTTATCTGACTCTATTGAGGGGGATGGGCTAACATGGGAAGTAAATAAGGATGAGTATGGTTGACATTTACTGGCAATTATGAAAACAGAACAATAAAACTTGTTGAAATTGTTTTAAGAAGGCAGAGTAGGATGGAGGGAGAGAGTGACTGGAATACAATTTGTCCATGTGTAAGAATGTCACAACGAAACTCTCCTTGTACAACGAATGCATGCTAATTTTTTTCACTTAGGAATTGCAGTTTATTTATTTTGACTTCTTCAACACAAGATTTATTCCCTAACATGGCTAGCTGGTAACAAGCAGTACAGATAATAGTTACAATTGAAGTAAATAAAGCAAATATTCCAAGAAATGGCAATACACAATTCCAAATACGCGCTGATTTAAAAAAGAAAGTGCGAAGCTGGGCACCTGTGGCTTACAGCTGCAATTGTAGCTGCTCAGGAAGCTAAGATTTGATGACTGCATTTTGAAGCCAGTTGGGACAGAAAAGTGCAAGACTCTTATGTCATTAGCCATAAATTTAAAAAAACTAGAAATGGAGTTGTGGTTCAAGTAGTAGAGCTCCAGCCTTGAGCTCAAGAGCTAAGGAATAGTGCTCAGGCTTTGAATTCAAGCCCTTGTACTTGCGCGCGCACATGTTTGCACATGTGCACACACACACGCACACACACAGAAAGGAAAGGAAAGAAGGAAGGAAGGAAGGAAGGAAAGGAAGGAGGGACGAAGAAAAGAAGGAAGGAACGAGTATAGCAGACATAGTAGTTATCTGTGGAAGTCAAGATAAAAGGTCCCATGTACCAACCATGAAAATCTGCTGGCTTTCACCTTTGAAAACAGCTGTTCATTTCTTTAAGGCAGGGGACACAGGAAAGAGATGGCAACGACCAGATCTATTTGCACTCAGGAGATGAATTTTGGGATGGTGTTGGCTGGCTTACATTGCTGTTGAGGTAAAGGTTAAGCAGTACCTTTGAAAGGATTACAGGCATGTGCTATCATGCCCAGAGACCCCCACGTCTTAAAGAACCTCCTGCAATTTGGGGGAGGTCACCATGCTACCAGCAGAGATGAAATATCTTGAACAGACAAGATGAAAGCACATTCCTAGAAGGCAAAAACAAAAACAAAACAAAAAACCCATACACACACTGGGAGTTCTTTGTACAAGGAGATAGTGAGATGCCAAGAAAGGATGGACCAAAGTCAGGACAAGCCCAGTTTTGTTTCGTTTCCTTCCTTCCTTCCTTCCTCCCTTCCTTCCTTCCTTCCTTCCTCCCTTCCTTCCTTCCTTCCCTCCTTCCCTCCTTCCCTCTCTCCCTCCTTCCCTCCTTCCCTCCCTCCCTCCCTCCCTCCCTCCCTCCCTCCCTCCCTTCTTTTTGCTGGTAGGGCTCAAACTCAGAGCCTGAGCTCTCTGTCCCTGTGCCTCTCTGTGCTCAAGGCTAGTGTGCTACCACTTGAGCTACAGCGCTACTTCTGTTTTTTTTTTCTGTTTATGTGGAACTGAGGAATCAAACTCGGGGCTTCATGCATGTTAGGCAAGCATTCTACCTACCACTAAGCCACATTCCCAGCCTCAAGGCCAGTTTCTTTTTTTTTTTTTTTTTTTTTGCCAGTCCTGGGCCTTGGACTCAGG
Source organism: Perognathus longimembris pacificus (assembly GCF_023159225.1). Classification (NCBI taxonomy): domain Eukaryota; kingdom Metazoa; phylum Chordata; class Mammalia; order Rodentia; family Heteromyidae; genus Perognathus; species Perognathus longimembris. The sequence continues at coordinate 17,364,507 of NC_063177.1, forward strand.
GCCTGAGCACTGTCCCTGGCTTCTTCCCGCTCAAGGCTAGCACTCTGCCACAGCGCCGCTTCTGGCCGTTTTCTGTATATGTGGTGCTGGGGAATCGAACCTAGGGCCTCGTGTATCCGAGGCAGGCACTCTTGCCGCTAGGCTATATCCCCAGCCCCAAGGCCAGTTTCTTATCTTTCCTCTTTTTGTTTTAATTTAGGATGCTTGGAGATTACACTGGTCTCCTGCATTCTAGCCCAGAGCTCTACTATTGAGTTTCACTTCCAGGCCTCTTCCTTCCTTAAAAAAAAAAAAAAAAAATGAGGTGTGATGGTGTATGCCTGTAATCCCAGCTACTCAGGAAGTGAAGGCAGGATCAGAGTTTGTGGCAACCTGGGGAATCCCCAGTACTGGGGGGAAAATTGGTTTTGACTTGTACACACTAAAGTCCCACACAAAGCCCCAGCATACAGTTCTATAACCTTTTCTGTATGCTTAAACTCCACTGCCTGACTGAAGGAAGGCACAGGACATCACTGGCCTCCTTGTGCTCTTTTCTGGGTTACACTCTCTTCTTCCAAAGGTCACCACTCCATTGCCCTCAATCTCTGTACATTGATTTACTGCTCAGAAACATGCTCTGAACATTCCTGTACAGGTTTTTTTGGTGCTTATAATTCCTTATTTTTGTAGTACTGGGTTTTGAACTCATGGCCTTGCACATACTCTATTGCTTGAGCAATGCCTCCAGTGCTTTTTGCTTTAGTTATTGTTTTTTTTTTTTGGGGGGGGAGAGGTACTGGGGGTTTCAACTCAGAGCCTCATGCATGCTAGGTTGGAGAAATACCACCAGGCATGCCTGAGCTAGGCCTCTAGCTCTGTTTTTATTTATTTATTTATTTATTTATTTTTATTTTTTTGCCAGTCCTGGGGCTTGGACTCAGGGCCTGAGCACTGTCCCTGGCTTCTTTTTTGCTCAAGGCTAGCACTCTGCCACTTGAGTCACAGCGCCACTTCTGGCCATTTTCTATATATGTGGTGCTGGGGAATCGAACCCAGGGCTTCAAGTATACGAGGCAAGCGCACTGGCCACTAGGCCATATCCCCAGCCCCTATTTTTTATTTTTTGTGCTGTTCCTGGAGCTTGAACTCAGATCTTGGATGCTGTCTCCTAGCTTTTTTGCTCAAGGCTAGTGCTCTATCACTTGAGCCACAGCTCTACTTCTAGTTTTTTGGTGGTTAATTGGAGATGGGTCTTGGGGCTTTTCTGCCTAGGCTGGCTTTGAATCGTGATCTTCAGATGCCAGCTTTCTGAGTAGTTAGGATTATAGGCGTGAGTCACAGGTGCCCAACTGGAGCTTTTGTTAGATAGTTCTATTCACAATCACATTTTCTAAAAAATCACTTTTTTTCTCTTTATAATCTGTATAATTTTCTTAAAATTTTTGCTCTTGTTGCCTTCAGTAGGACTTCAAGAGCAATGCAGGATAGAAATGATGATAGCAGATACTCTGGCCTTATTTGTAATCTGGGGATAACAGTATGGCTAGCCACTAAACATGATGTTTTGGTAATTTTTCTATTAATTGGTTCATTTATTTCACATGCTTGTTCAGTGCTGGTGGGTTCCTTCAGTTACTTGGCTGTGAACTCTGGGGTGTGGCTGGGGCTGCCTCCTGCATGGGATGGCACAAAGCGAGGACTCTTAACTGACTGATAGGAGAGGCTGCAGCTCGTAGTGGGAAGGATGGCTTCACAGAAGTCAAGATGGGCTAGAGCTTAATAAAGAGGAGGAACCAGAGAGCATGGGTAGGTAAAACCTTCAAAAGGCTATTTAGGGGAAAAAAAATAAAACTGTGCCAAAGGCAGAGGCTCTGCTTCCTCAGCAGGAACACACATGCCTAAGAGAGGAGGGAGGAAGCTCAGCTCTTCTGCAATCAGAAAAATCTGGAAGCATGGGGTAGGAGAACAGCTCAGTGCAACATTGCTTGCAAGCATGTGTAAGGCTTTGGGTTTGATCCACAGCACTGGAAAAAAAAATCTGGGAAGGAACTAGTTTAATTTGAGGAAACATGGAATTGTGTATCAATTCCCCAAGTAAAATCTTCCTTTGGATTACACATAAGTTGGTATATGTAGGAGAGGAACACTTTTTAAAGCCTTGTTATGAGAAATTTTAAACATATGTGAACTAAACAGAATGGTCTCAGGAGCCCTTAAGCACCCAGGATTCAGCTCAACAACAGAAACCCTCTTGTCACTCTCATGTCATCTGCCTCAAATCCAGAGGGACTCAAATGGAGGTGGTTTTGCTTCCCACCCCCACTCCCAGAAACATCTGGTGATGCCCAGGGACATCCCTGATGGTTATACCTGGCATCGCTGGCATCCCAGAATCCCTGCAATCTAGTGGGGAGAAGTAACACGCATAGCCTAATGTGCTCCAGAGCAATGGAGTTTCTGGCCTAAAGCGCTGGTAGTACAAGCACTAAAACCTGGCTGTATTCACTCCCTGTACTCACTCAAATTATTTTTTTACTTAAAATATACATACACCGAAAGGCACCATTCTCTCCCTTTCCCCTCTTTTCAGTACTTGGGATTTGAACCATAGGGATTCATCATATGGATGAACTACGAAGACATTACACTAAGGGAAATAAGATGGGCACAAAAGGACGGATACTGTCTGATTCCACAATTATGATGTACCTAGAGCAGTCACATTCAGAGAGACAGAAAGTAAAGTGTGACTGTTAGGAGCTACAGGGAGGAGGTGCATTGAAGGTGCAGAGGTTTGGTTTGGAAAGATAAAAATGTCTGGAGTTGCCAGGCACCAGTGGCTCATGCCTGTAATCCTAGATAAGCTACTCAGGAGGCTGAGATCTAAGTATCATGGTTCAAAGCCATCCCTAGGCAGGAAAGTCTGTGAGACTCTTACCTCCAACTAATCACAGAAAAAGCCACATGTGGAGGTGTGGTTCAAGTGGTAGAGTGCTAGCCTTGAGCAAAAAGAAGCCAGGGGGCTGGGGATATGGCCTAGTGGCAGGAGTGCCTGCCTCGGATACACGAGGCCCTAGGTTCGATTCCCCAGCACCACATATACAGAAAACGGCCAGAAGCGGTGCTGTGGCTCAAGCGGCAGAGTGCTAGCCTTGAGCGGGAAGAAGCCAGGGACAGTGCTCAGGCCCTGAGTCCAAGGCCCAGGACTGGCAAAAAAAAAAAAAAAAGAAGCCAGGGACAGCTCCCAGGCCAGAGTTCAAACCCTAGGACCAGAGAGTCTGGTCTGAAGCTGATATTCAAAAGTATTTTAGACTCTACAATATGACAGATCTCAAAGGAGCTTTTAAGAGCTCCTGGTTCAGGGAGCTCTTACATAGGATAAACCTGAGCCCAAAGCAGGGAGGCAGCTAACAAGGGCCACTGACAGCACAGAGGAATAGATCCCAGGTCTCCTTTTCTTACACACACCACACTGCACTGCTTTCTGTGTTATAAGTTTGAATGGGTGGATTCCATTTATGCTGTATGCTCAGTTACAGGGATTCATAAGACTAATTAATGACCCTGTAAACTCTACAAGGTTCTCTGAAAAAAAAAAATCACAAATTAGCCAGAAGCATTATGAATACTGGAGTGGTTCAATCCATGAGCCCTCGTAATTGCTTAAGAGGCCTTTGGGGCCCCAAAGACAAATAACTCACTTTATGTAGTCATCAGAACAAGAAGAGAGAGCAGAAAAGGGCCTCCATTGCCATCTTTAGGGTCAGCATTGAAGCATAACTTCATTTTAGGATGCAGCACCTTGTGGTACAGCAGGCACAGCTCAAAGAAAGCTAAATAGTAGCCCTGAATTTTCTTTCTTTTTTTCTTGCCAGTCCTGGAGCTTGAACTCGGGGCCTGAGCACTGTCCCTGGCTTCTTTTTGCTCAAGGCTAGCACTCTGCCACTTGAGCCACAGCACCACTTCTGGCTTTTTCGGTATATGTGGTGCTGAGGAATCGAACCCAGGGCTTCATGAATGCTAGGCAAGCCCTCTACCACTATGCCACATTCCCAGCCCCCATAGCCCTGAATTTCACAGCTTCTTTTCAAGCTCAGATTATAGCTATTCCCTAACAGCAGGGAGAATATCCTCAGCTCATGAACCTGTGATCACTTCCTGCCTGAGTGAACAGGCCTCCAGCGATGTGTTGGTTTGGGTTTCAGATCACAGATGCTCTGGGAAAGCCTCTGCTCAGTGAGCCTGAACTTCATGTGGGATCCCTCAAGAACCACCCTGGGAAGCCCCAGGATGAGCCTGTGGAGTCCACCTTCCCTTTATCCACTTGTATTTGCCTGGGGCCTGTGAAATAAAACTCCAATTCTAGCAGATAGTTTTCTCACCCTCTAAAAGCACAAGTAAGTATTAAACTGATATTGTTCTGCAGATACTGGCTTTCAGTCTGAGCTGATTATTCTAACATTCTTCAAAGAAGAGGAAAATAGACATGAAATGGGATTTTTGTGATACAAGGAAAACATCATGGTTATTAGACAATGAATGAGTTTGCAAGGCTGGGACAAAACTACAAACTCATAAAAACACCAGGGGTTCCCAGTGAGTCAGCCCTGTGTTCCAGGGGCATCATCATCTGCAGACAGAAACGTAAGTGCGTCTAAAGTTTCTCCCAGATACAGATTTTAATCACTACCCATCCTCTCAGATCACATACATCAGTGAGAGAGAGGAACAGAATGAATCCCAGCAAATATGTGCTAGGAAAGGAGACAGCGTGCTGGGGCATTAGTGTGCTGCTTCTGATGGACAGAATGAGTTCTGTGCTTATGACATGCGAGGCTCTGGATTTCAGAACACAGACTGCTGCAGTCAGGCCCAGGGAGATCTGTGTCTGGATCTGTGCAACCTCCCAGGGAGTTTTCCCAAACAACATTTTTGACCCAGCTAAAGCTGGTCAGCCAGACAGCCAGCAGCAAGCAGACAGACAGTGGCAAGCACTGACTAGATGCTTCTATTCAGGCTGCATTTGCAAGACGTATTAGGGAAAATGGGCAAGGAAAACAGAAACAAGGTCACGTCCCTGGGCTTAGGAAGCTTAAAATGAGGGCTGGCCACATGGCACTGTGTTTCATCATCATCATCATCATCATCATCATCATCATCATCATCATCATCATAATCATCATTATTATTATTTTGAGACAGAATCTGGGTAGGTAACCCAAGTTGGCCTTGAACTTGCAATTCTTATGCCTCCCAAGTGCTGAGATTTTAAGTAAGCAGAACCATCACCATACCTGGCCCACTGTCTTGCTCATCTTTCCTGTTTTTTTTTGTTGTTGGTTGTTTTTGTTGGTGGCGGGGGGGGGGGCAGTCCTGGGGGCTTGGGACTCAGGGCCTGAGCACTGTCCCTGGCTTCTTTTTGCTCAAGGCTAGCATTCTACCTCTTGAGCCACAGCTCCACTTCCAGCTTTTTCTGTTTATGTGGTGCTGATTAATCGAACCCAGGGCTTCATGCATGCTAGGCAAGCACTCTACCCACTAAGCCACATTCTCAGCCATCTTCCCTGTATTACAGATGAGAAAATGGGAGTGCAGCTAGGTTAAGGAACTTGTGCAAATACAGAATTCAGCCTTTAACCTTTGTGATTCCAAAGCCCACCATCTGACTGTTCACACTGCTTGTGCCTTTTTACAAACCAGGGAGACTGTTGCTAACAAGAAGAGTGAAAACTGCACAGCTGCATTTACCAGAGCTTGCTTGCTATTCCCACACGTGATGTACCTGGTTCTGGTTCTCTACATGAGAGACCTCAGTGTGCTACATACAGCATGTGCTAACTCCACATCTTACTGATGCAGGCCTGGGACCAGCCCAATGCACGGTGACACAGCTGAACCTAGTACATCATTTCATTTGGTGGAAGGACAGGATTTATGGAAATGTCTTGAACTATATAATTATCTTACATATTTTCTAAGTGTTCACAGAGAGGCTTAGAAAGGATGCATTTTAATCAGTATGAGCATCATTTTTATTAGCACATGAATAGTTTGTATTTAAGTGGTGTTTTGAAAGAATTAGGGGGTACTGTCTTTTTAATGTAGGTAAAAGTGCTCTCTGAACTTAAAATGTTCAAATTTCAGCTAGTATAAAAAGGTAGGGGCACATAACTCATCAGGGCCAATGTGATAAACTAAGTTTTGGGTTTTTTGTGTGTTTTTTTTTTTGAGACAGTGTCTTCCTATGTAGCCCCATAATGGCCTCAAACTCCCTATCCTTCTGCTTCTACCTCCCAAGTGTTGGCATTACAAGTGTGTAACACCATACTTGGGAGCTGATTAAAGGAGCTCCTTGGGCTCAGGCTCTCAGTAGCAAATAGTTAAGCCTCCCTTTACTTGGACACTTAAGGGGTGTCTGCTTTGGCCTCTGTGGATTCAAAACCATCAGAGCCTTTGCTGCTTTCTCTCCTTAAAACATTTTCTCTAGGCCTCACCAGAATCCTCCTGACCACCTCATGATTACTCCCCAAGTAGTAACCTCAAGATACTCTTTCATGTACCTTGCTTTACACCCTTCAACATACTTCTTGGAGGTTGAAATTATCTGTTAACTTACAGAGTATCAGTCTTTTCCTAATAAAATGGACACATCGCAACAGAAAGGCCTTTTCCATCCGGTTCACTGGGCAGACCCTGTACCTAGAACCACACTTGGTCCCTAACAGATGCTCCACAAATACTTTTTAAAAGATAGGTGAAGGAATTAAGAAAGTAGTCATAGTGCAGGGGTTAGACTGATGACAAAAGTGGTAAGGCAAAGTATGAAGTTCATCTCACCTGCTCTGCTCCCACCATGCTAATTGGCTTGCATTTGAAGAGGTGGGTGATGAATTTGGGAATGAAGGAGCTGTGGATACAAACACAGGTGAGAATTAGGCTTACTCTCTCCAGTAAAAAACTGCAGTGTTTTTTTTCTGTTGTTGTTGTTGGTCGTGGGGCTTGAACTCTGGGCCTGGGCACTGTCCCTGAGCTTTTTTGCTCAAGGCAAAACTACCTTGCGCCTCAGCGCCACTTCTGGTTTTCTGGTGGTTAATAGGAGATAAGAATCTCATGAACTTTCCTGCCTGGGCTGGCTTACCAGGGTCCTCAGATCTCAGTCTCCCAAGTAGCTAGAATTACAGGCATGAGCTACCTGCACCCATCATACAGAAAGGCATGTTTTCAAGGATCTATTCCTTCCTGTGCAAACTGAGTGGAGAGAGATGCTATTGCTGCTCACCAGCATACAGTGCTATCCTTTTCCTTCCAAACAAAGCTGCGGTTTTAAGTAAATATGGGCTTGGGGGCTGGGAAAAATTGCTCTTATACTATAGGTGAGGTTTTTTTGCTTTTGTTTTTGGTCATGGAGCTTGAACTCAGAGCCTGGTCACTGTGCTGTCCCTGAGCTTTGTTGCTCAAAGCTAGAGCTCTACCACTTTAAGCCACAGTGCCACCTCCTGTTTTCTGGTGGTTAATTGGAGACATGAGTCTTATGGACTTTCCTGCCCAGGGATGGCTTTGAACCATGATCCTCAAATCACAGCCTCCTTAGTAGCTAGGATTACACGCATGAGGCACCAGCACCTGGCCAGAGGTGAATTAAAAAAAAAATCAATTTTCCTGGTGAGATCTGGGGAATGGAACCCAGGTCCTCACACATGGTAGGCAAGTGCTCTGCCACTTACTTAACTACATTTCCAGGCCTCAGAGGATGGCCATTTCTTGGTGACTGTTGTTGGTCTTAAGAAAGGGACATGTTCTGAGCTAGTCTAGTCACCTGGAGGAAAGGACTTCATAGTAAGGCTGGATATCATGCCTTCCTTAGGGCATTATCACATTTAGATACAACATCTATAGTGGCCATCGTACTGCCATTTTGAGGTTCAGTCAGCTTCAAAGACAGTAGAAACTGTAGAAACCACCTTAGTCTTATTGACATGACTGAATTCCTAAATCAACCACTCTCAGACCCGTCCTCTCTCTGGACTTGTGGGCACATGAAATAAAGAAAGAAATCCACCTATCATTCACATCAGTTTGAGTCAGGGCTTCTATTACTAGTGTCTGAAAACATCCTAGCAGATGTAAGAGTGGACTCAGAGCAGGATCTGCAAGTTTGGAGAGAGGCTAGCTGCCACCCCACCTCACTCCTCCAATGATGCTCCCAGGCTCAAGTCCTGCCCCTCCTTCTTCAACCTCTCCACACTGCTTCCTACATGCTGTGCTCACTTGAATAGCTAAGGACTTACTGAACTATTCTTTTTCTTTTCTCTGTGTGCGCACGTGTGCACATGCTCGGGAATGTGTACACAGGTACTGAGACTTGAATTTAGGACTTGGGTGCTGTCTCTTATCTTTTTTTCATTCAAGACTGGAGCGCCGCCATTTGAGTTAAACTTCTACTTCCAGTTTTTGGTGGTTATGTGGAGAAAAAAGTCTTAAAGACTTTTCTTCTCTGGCTTAGAACTATGATACTCAGTTCTCAGTCCCTTAAGTAGCTAGGATTTATAGGCATGATCTTCCAGGCTGGACATCTTAATGAGCCACCAGAACCTCAACTCCAGCGAACACTAGACTCAACTCCAACCTAGCCTCCAAGATCAAGGACTACATCTTGCTCAGTAAATAAGTCACCAAGTCAGGAATGGGGAATCCAACATCCAGTTAGTTTCCAGTTCTTCCAGTGAGCTCTCAGATCAGTCCCTCCTGATTATTGCCATGCCCATCACCTGAACAACTTTCAGTTGTTTTGTAAGGGGTCTTCCTGCCTTTGGCCTAATTTCTCTAGACATTTCTTTTTTGGTATTGGGGATCGAACCCAGGACGTTGCACTTGCTAGGCAAGTGCTTTGCCACTGAGCTCCATCCCAGCCCTAGACATTTCAAATGAAAACTTGACCAAGGTTCTTCCTTAATGAAAACTCGTCAATGGCTGCAAATAAGATCTTCTTACTATCTTTTTCTCTCTTTCCTCCCCTCTTATCTTCTTTCCTTCCTTTCTCCTTCCTTCCTTCCTTCCTTTCTTTTTTTGTTTTTGCCAGTCTTGAGGCTTGAACTAAGGGCTTGAGCACTGTCCCTGGCTTTTTTTTTGCTCAAGGCTAGCAGTCTACCACTTGAGCCATAGCGCCACTGGCCAAATCCCAGCCCCTTTCTTTTTTATTTTATTTTATTTTATTTTATTATTATTATTTCTTTTTTGGCCAGTCCTGGGCCTTGGACTCAGGGCCTGAGCACTGTCCCTGGCTTCTTCCCGCTCAAGGCTAGCACTCTGCCACTTGAGCCACAGCGCAGCTTCTGGCTGTTTTCTGTATATGTGGTGCTGGGGAATCGAACCTAGGGCCTCGTGTATCCGAGGCAGGCACTCTTGCCACTAGGCTATATCCCCAGACCTTTTTATTTTATTTTTAAAAACAGGGTTTCTCTGTGTTGTCCAGAAGAGACTTGAAATACTGTGCTCCAATGATCGCTAAAGCATCTCAGGTCACGTGAACTACAGACAGTACCTCACTGTAGCTTTCTTTGCTGTGAAGTCTCTGTTCTCAGCCTCAGCATGTTGAGTGCTAGCTTCTTGTTCTTCAAGCCATAGATTCCTTGGGACTCTGAGCTTTGGCTTATTCTGTTCCCTCTGCCTGGAATGCCCCTTCCCAGGATCCTGGAGGTCAGTTCTTATGCATTTCTCTGACCTTGCTCTCTCCAGAGCCTTTCCTCCATATTCTCAGAGTCCCCAGGCCTCTAAGGTATAACCTACTTTATTACACTTATTTGCTTGTATGCCTACTTCCCTTCACAGTTGACTTAGGCAAATGAAGACAGACTCCTATGTCAAATCAGCCCTGAGTCTGGGACAGAGGAAATGCTCCTGTGAATGTGTGCTGAATAAGTAATAAATGTTTTAAGAATGCAGCAACAATCGTGTGTGTGTGTGTGTGTGTGTGTGTGTGTGTGTGTGTGTGTGAACAATGAGGCTTGAACTCAGGGCCTGGATGCTGTTTCCTACCTTTTTTGCTCAAGGCTGGCACTTTACTACTTGGGCTACACCTCTACTACCAGCTTTTTGGTGGTTAATTCGTGATAGAGAGTCTCATAGACTTAACCTGTCTGAGCTGGCTTTGAACCATGATCTACAGATCTCAGCCTCCTGAGTACCTAGGATTACAGGCATGAGGCACTGGCATCCAGCAGCAACCAGTGTTTGAGTGTAGTGCAGGACCAGCACTGTCCCAGGAAGTTCACAGGTGATTTCTCATTTTATCTCCCAATCAACAGTAACAGATGTGTCTTATCATCTCCATTACTGAATGATAAGCATCAGCTGTCATCTGTGACGTAAACTGCTGTTTCAACCAGAGGTGACCTTGATGTTTAACCAGGAAGGCTGTCTTGGATGCAGATATCCAATGGAGGCAAATGAGCCGGGCAGGGAATTGTACTGGAGAGGTCTGGTTCAGGGGCATGCTTGCTGCTCAGAAGTGTATGTCAACAAGGCACTATATGGGAGGTTTGCTCAGAGCTAAAAACCAGGGCCAGACAAGCAGTGTGAGACTGAATTCTTGACTAGTCCCTGTGCACTGTTTGTAACCTAAGTTGCTTCACACTGGAGTAGCCGCGGTTGTGGCTGAACTGGCCTTGTGCTCTGATCCACAGGGGTTAGGCTGAGGGAAACCTGGGACCAGACACATGTCTTTGGGGGGATGACATCTTAGCAAAGTGATGGGAAATCACCCAGGGCTTCTCCAGGCCATCAGCATGGCATGGTGGTGGCTACTGCCCTTGGCTGGGGAGAGTCTGCTCACAGTCCTTCCCTCTAAAGCTTCTAGAGCTAGGCTAGGGTTTTTACAAGGGTGTGAGGACACCACAGATTAAAACAGAAATAGTCTCTAGGACCACAGTTGAACCTGGCCACATGTGTGAGATGGGTATCCTATTCCCAGTTCACTCAGTATGAGCTTAGTTATAAAACTAAAGGGCTATGAGAGAAAGTGGGGGGGGCGGATGCTTGGACTAGGTAAGCAATGGACTCCTTATTCACTTCAACATAAGCTCAATCAGACCCCTGGGCGGCGGTAGTGGAGATTTCTAGCCACAGTAAATTTTTACAGAGACACTTCTAGCAGTAGTTATGGGGAGTGTCATAATATGATTTATCAGTAATGCTTTTAATGCACATTAATGAGCACCAAGAGAGAGAAGGGAATGTCAAGTCCTGGTCCATCTGCTACATTGCAAACAGAAATGTCTCCCTAGGGAGCCCACTCTATCCTTTCTTGACAAGGTAAAAACTATAGTTAACTCTACAAGCCACTGTTATGGTTACTCCTTAGGGATTTATTTGTGTCAGACAGGGAAAGCCCTAATTGAATACAAACTGGTAGAGATGTGGAGAAGACAGAAACTTGGAGCCCTGAATCATCAGTTGGGACCTGGACGAGAACAGCCTAAATACAGTAGCTTGGACAGGGCTGACCTTCCTGTAGGCCTTCCCTGAGAAGTTTGCTAAAATGCACATTTGATAATTGGTCACAGGAGACCCTGGCCCTCATCATTGCCTGGTCTCATGGGAAACAGTACTACAGCCAGATGCTGACTGGCAAAGGACCAAACTATTTCCTTGCTTCAAAACTCAAGCCAGAAATGGCCACACACAAGGATGTAACAGGAAGACATGCAGCTCAGAGTTCTCCATCTACCTTGGCAATGGAGCTCCCCTGACTTGATATTCCCAATTTCTAGTATCTTCTCTAGAGTCAAAGACATACACAAGTGGATAAATTTAGCAGCCACAGTAGTAAGTACTGAAGAAGGAAGAAGAAATACAACTGAGGAGTCTTACCTTTAGAATGTTTAAAATCTGGGCTTGCTGAGTGGCTCAAATGGTAGTGTACCTGTCTAGCAAATGTGAGGTCCTGAGTTCAAATCCTGGTATCTAAAAAAAGTTTATAAACTACGATGAATGCTGGTGACTCATGCCTGTAATCCTTGTTACTTAGGAGGATCATGATGTGAGGCCAACCCAGGCAAAAAGTTTGTGAGAGTCCATCTCAACGAATGGGCACAGTAGTATATGCTTATCACCTTAGTGATGGGAAAGCCTGGGTGAAAGAGTTTGAGAGCAAAAAGCTAGGCATTGTGGTATGCACCTGCCATCCAGCTAAGGCAGGAAGCATAGACAGGAGGATTGAAGCCCAGGCCAACCCAGGTAGAATGACTAGAAAATTTTCTCAAAAAGGACTAGAACCAAAAGGGCTGGAGGCATGCATGGCTCAAGGGTACAGTGCTTGACTAGCAAGCATAAGGCCCTGAGCTCAAACACCAGTACCACAAAAAAAGCAAAACAAAACCCCAAACCCCCCACAAAACAGAAGAAACAACAACAAAAAGCCATTCAGACAGCTGAGCTCTGAGTACTGTGGTTTGAAACCAGCCTGGGCAGGAAAGTCTATGAGACTTTTATCTCCAGTAAACTACCAAAAATCTAGAAGTAGACCTGTGGCTTAAGAGACAGAGTACTAGCCTTACCCCTGGATGATACACACACACACACACACACACACACACACACACACACACACTCTTATAATTTAGTTAGATAAAAAGCATACACTAGATTCTTTAAAAAAACATTACTTGAACCAGACAATGGATGGTTATGTCACACAGTGTGTGTGTGTGTGGTGTGTGTGTGTGTGTGTGTGTGTGTGTGTGTGTATTTCTTCTACTCATTTTTGTTTGCCTTAATGTGGTTGGTGGTTGTCCTGCTGTTACTGCATATGTCTTTGTCAGTACAGGTTAATATTAATATTAGTCTGCAGGTGCTAGAGTGAGTACTGTTGGCTAGGACAAATTCATGGTGAGCATGCTGCGTGGTGAGCACAGCACTGAAGTAATCCGGTGAGTACAATACCGTAGTGGTAGATACACCACTGTAGCCCTCTGCCCAACCCAGAGAGGCACACCAGCAAGGGAGCCTCAGGTAAGTCCCAGGATTTTTGGCAACAATATACCAGCACAGGCTTGTTAACAGCAATAGACAATTCTCATGAAGGATGATATGGAGGAGTCTAGATGTGAGGATGGGGATGTAAGGAGTACAGGGCTATGAAATTATACTGTGAAACTAAAACTGCTCTAAAATACGAAGTTTCGTGAAAAAAAGAATCCTACAACTCAGTAATGAGCTTGGTCTGGGACTTACTTTGCAAATTTAATGCAGAACTGAGTGAAGTATTTCCGTGTGGAAGCCAGGTTGTCACGGATGATGGGGACATTCTGCTTGATGTGAAGAATGACAGAGGTGACATAGGGGCTCTGGTCACCAACATGTTCCACGTTCTGCCACTGCATCTGAAACAGAGTGAGGACACAATCAGGCTTAGCCCCTTCACAGGGAGACATTGTCACATTATTGGGACAGCAAAATTAGCTCATTGCCTGCTATGATAGGAATTGGCCCTTTCTTAGGGAATCTGTCCTACCTGTTCTGTGAATAGGTAGCTGATCATGAATAAACACAGGCAGGTATACCTTGTCCTTGACAGTGGAGTGGAACTTAGCCATTTTTCCTGTATCTACTGGTACCTGCCATGTTTCCAACATGACAAGTTACCACTTGTCATGGAACCCTCATAGGCAGAGGAAGGAGATGCTATGCTTCTGACAGTGGTTCTACTAGCAGAGATGGAAGAACAGGGAGGAATGATGATGTCCAAGCACATGTCATTTGAGAGACTGGAGGGGACTGGCTTAATGCAGTAAGCCTAAAAGAGGATTATTTAACTTCTTGCTTTTTTTCTCAGGTAAACTGGGAGGGGTTTGAGATTCTTTTAAAAGTCTTATTTAGAAATGATATGACATGTGAGATTCACTTTGGAATAATCTGGAGTTGGAGGGAGAGGACAGAGATGTACGATAGTAAAGCTGGTGACAGGTACACAGGGTTCACCAGTCTGTTCCCTTTTATTTTGAATATATTTGAAGTCTTACACAGAATCTTCCACTCAGGATCTGGGAACTATCCCTGAGCAGAAGAAGGCTAGTGGTCTACCACTTTGAGCCACAGTGCCACTTCTACACTTCCAGCTTTTGGGTGGTTAATTGGATAAGAGTCTCACAGACTGTCCTGCCCAAGCTGGCTTCAAACCATGATCCTCAGATCTCAGCCTCCTGAGTAGCTAGGATTACAGGTGTCAGTCACTGGTGCCCACCTAATAAAAACATTCTTAAAGGTCTGCATAGAATGTTCTGGTTCTAAAATCTTTGGAATTATGATGGGACTTCAATAGAGGAAAGGAAATAGGATGTCTGGCAAACCTAGGGTGGATCAGAATATAGGATGGCAGTGGAGGACAAGGCAGGAAAAGTCACAGGGACTGTAGAGGAGGGAGGATGGGGAGAGAACATATCAGAACTAATGTGGTCTTTGGCAATGAACCAAAAACAGCTCAAGCTATACTCTGAGGAGAATTGGGGACATGCTCTGGACAGCAAAAAGAAGCAACTATAGCGTCTCTCCCTGGGAATGCAAAGGGAGCCAAGGGCAGCATCAGCCCTCAGCCTGCCCCAGCCAGTAAGGAGAGAGCACTGGTATCCTGCCAAGGGTGGGAAGGTGCATCTTTGATGGTAAGTCAAACAACCCATAGGCACTGTTTAAAGCACAGGTAAGTAGTTCTGAGGCTTAATGCCTCTGGTAAAAAGATACTAGGTTTATAGAATTCTCGGGGGGAAAAATCCTTTTGTATATGGTGATTACAGTGCAAAGGACTCTGCTTTGCTCTGAAGTCAGCAGACAGGATAGCTCTAAAAGCTTTAGCACAGACACAGACAAACAGAATGGATCTCCACATTCATTTTACAGGTAAGGAAACACAGAGACACAAACTCTTATGTAAGGTTCCAAAACCAGGCTCAAAAGACAGGTGTGGTGGTGGTACACATCTGTAATCCTAGTATTTAGGAGACTAAGAGAGGAGGATTCTGAGTTTCGAACTAGCCTGGGCTATATAGCAACATCCTGTCCAGATAAGAAAAGGCAAGATAGGGGGCTGGGGATATAGCCTAGTGGCAAGAGTGCCTGCCTCGGATACACGAGGCCCTAGGTTCAATTCCCCAGCACCACATATACAGAAAATGGCCAGAAGCGGCACTGTGGCTCAAGTGGCAGAGTGCTAGCCTTGAGCGGGAAGAAGCCAGGGACAGTGCTCAGGCCCTGAGTCCAAGGCCCAGGACTGGCCAAAAAAACAAAACAAAAAAAACAAAACAAAACAAAACAAAAAGAAAAGGCAAGATAGAAAACAAAATTAAGATGGAATCTTGCTCTGTTGCCCAGGCTGATATTGAGCACCTGTGTCAAGTGAGCTCATCTCAGCCTACAGCAAGCTGGGATACCATGTACACCATTCCTGGCAGGAAAAACAATTGTTTTTAACTTGAAAAAAATAAATACATAATAGAGAAACAATTGAAGCTTTCACATGAACAGCCTTTATATCGACTGCCTTGGTCATGTGTTAGATTTTCCTCATTATCTTATTTAAGAAGTGTTTTTTCCATCTCATGTTCAACATTTGACCCTTCCAAACAATGAGCATCTTAGGTGATTTTCAATGAGCTCATAGGGCGAGTCCCAAACTGACAGGTGTGGTAAGTCACTTCACCTTGCATTCCTCAGCTTTGCAGCAAGACCTGGAGCAGAATGTTCTGGGTAAGCATGGTTTGCTGGGTAGGGCTTCATAACCTCACGTCCAACAAACATGAAACTCTTCTACAGAAATGACTACTGCTTTCCACAATGGCAGCACTGTCTAAGATTTCAAAAACAGTTCCTATAGTTATTTAAACATTACAGTTCTCCATTCATATAAGATGAACATAAGGGGAGGTGGTAACATGTTCTGTCATTGGCTACCAAGCAGCTCTGAAGCAAGACAGAGCCCAGGATGTGCATTTTATTCAAGTTCCTGCTAGTGAGGTATGTGTTCATCACCCAAGTCCTCTTGATAACCACTGGCCAAGCCAGGCGTGTCCATGGTAGAATATATGTGCTAAGACTTGATAGGCTTTACTAGTTTAGCCAGTTAGAATCAAGTCTAAAATTTGCAAAAGTGGATTCATGATATTAAATTTAAATCATCTTAGTGAAAACAATTATTTAAATCATTGGAAAGTAATTGTTTTTACTTTCTTTTTACTTTTTATTTTGTTGTGCTAGGGGCAGAGCCCAAAGCCTTGTGTATGCCAGGCAAGTACTGTACCAACTGAGCTACCTCTACCATCTGAGCCTCTACTTTTATTTATTTATAATTTTTTATTGTTATTATAAAGTTGATGTACAGAAGAGTTACAGTTAAAATTGGGTATACATTTCTCTTCTTTCCTTCTTCCTTCTGTTTTTTTTTTTTTTTTTTGGTCATGGGCCTTAAACTCAGGCCTGGGTGCTGTTGCGAGTTTTTTTTACTCAAGGTAGCATTCTACTGCTTTGAGACACAGTGCCACTTCTGGTTTTCTGGTGTTAATTGAAGATAAGAGTCTCACAGGCTTTTCTGTCCCAGCTGGCTTTGATCTATGATCCTCAGATTGCAGCCTCTTGAGTAGCTAGGATTATAAGTGTAAGCCACTGGTACCTGGCATGAGTACATTTCTTTTTGGACAATGTCACCCCTTCCCTAGTGCTCTCACAGTTTGCTCTTATTTTTTTTTAAATACAAAATATATTTAGTCATGATTCTGTCCAGACACTGCTTTGGGTGGCTGATGCTTGCTGTCAACCATCTAGATAACTTGGAGGTTTGGTGGTAGTGGGAATTGCTCAAAAACCTGTACTAGACCTGGGGGGCAGTGGCTCAGGCCTGTAATCCTAGCTACTCCAGAGGCTGAGATCTGAGGATCATGGTTCAAAGCCAGCCTGGGCAAGAAAATCTGAGAGACTATTACAATTAACTACCAGAAAACCAAAAGTGAAACTGTGGCTCAAAGTAGTAGAGCACTAGCCTTGAGCAAAAAGCCTAGGGACAACAGGAAGGAACTTCCTGAATAGAGTCCCAGGGGCACAACAGATAGGGGAAAGACTCGACAAATGGGACTACTACAAAATAAAAAGTTTCTGCACAGCTAAAGACATAGCCACCAAACTAGAAAGACAGCCAACGATATGGGAAAGGATCTTCACCAGCACAGCAACAGACAAAGACCTAATATCTGTCATCTACAGAGAACTCAAAAAACTAACCCCCTCCAAGCCCAGTAAACCAATTATTAAATGGGCAAAGGAGCAAAAGAGAGACTTCACAGGAGAAGAGATAAAAATGGCAAAGAAGCATATGAGGAAATGTTCAACATCCCTGGCAGTAAAGGAAATGCAAATAAAAACAACCCTGAGATACCACCTCACTCCAGTTAGAATGACCTATACTCTGAACTCAGGCAACAACAAATGCTGGAGGGGATGCAGGGAAAGAGGAACCCTTCTTCACTGTTGGTGGGAGTGCAAATTAGTACAACCACTTTGGAGAACAGTATGGAGGTTCCTCAAAAAACTCAACATAGACCTACCCTATGACCCAGCCATACCACTCCTAGGCATCTATCCCGAACAACAGGTCTCAGGATATCAAAAAGACATCTGCACATCCATGTTTATCACTGTACAATTCACAATAGCCAAAATATGGAAACAACCCAGATGCCCCTCTACAGATGAATGGATCCAAAAAATGTGGTACCTGTACACAATGGAATACTACATAGCAATTAGAAATGATAAAATATTGGTATTCGCAGGGAAATGGTCAGAACTTGAACAAATAATGTTGAGTGAGACAAGGCTAGAACATAGAAAACAAAGGGGCATGATCTCCTTGATATAGGACTGTTAAGGTGGCGGGGGCACTAGAGATCAGGTCTGCAAAACAAAAAACTTCTTGTCAAATGGTATTTCCCACAGGTTTGGGTCAGTGACCTTACACATTATGTAACTAAAACCAAACAACTACTAAACATAAAAAGGTCTAAAATAGACCTCTCAGTGGATCACAATAGCTCAAAAGCTATATATGTATGATCATATAAGACAAGGATAAGCAAACTATTGTTGACGTTATATTTAAAGTTCTAGGTAAATTTCCTTTGGCGTATGCCACGTGGTTACTGTATATGTTTTTGGTACACTGGGTATTATATATATGCCTACCTGATCTAGGGAAGGGAAAGAAAAATGAGGGTATAAGATATCACAAGAAATGTACACACTGCCCTATTATGTAACTGTACCCCTTTTGCACAACACCTTGTCAAAAATACTTAATTAATAAATAAAAAATTTAAATAAAAGCCCAGGGACAGCGCCCAGACCCTGAATTTAAGTCTCATGACTGAGAAAAAGCAAAAACAAAAATACAAAACCTATATTAGGTCCTACCACGTGTACAGTGCTTTCCTGGAACCCCATACTCATCATTTCACTTATTATGAATACATGATCTCATTTAATCCTGACAACAATTTTATCAATGAGGAAACTCACTGTAATGTACCCAAGTTTACAAAGCTGGTAAATGATAAGAGTTAGGACAACCAGGTCTGTCTAAAGCCCATGCACTACACACGGGGGCTTGCTAAACACTTGTTAAAATACAAAACAAAACAAAACATCAAATGTATTTAACTAGGATAGTTCAAGGCCTCAGCTCTGTTTCTCAAGAGAAGCTAATGAAATATGCAATGATCAAACAAAGGTCTCTTTCGTAAAGGAAGCAAGCAGTCCACATTGGATGAACGAGCATCATACAATGACACCAATAAAAATAAGCAATTCCAGGTCAACTTTGCATTTGGTATTTAAAAGTTACTCCTCTGCCATGTAGAGTTTCCTTCTGTACTTTTTGTCTGGGAGGTGGGATGGGATGGATTCAACTCCCAGACAGTGTTCAACCTGTACTATATAAACAAAAAGAAACAGTTGGCAGAAGAAATACACCCCAGATACAGGGCTGAAACAGCAGGTAAGAAAATGGAGATAATAATGATCAACTGGATCCTATATTCAACTGTAAGAGATAATGTGGGGTCCAGAGCATTTCCATGGCTCTAATTCTGGGCATCAAATGTGTGGTTCATGTTGACACTTCCTAGGGAAGGCTGCGATACAATTCCCAGAGCCAGCCCACTGTAGCAGACAATTCTGACTAACCCACTGAAGGGACAATCTAGCTCCAAAGCTAGCTTACTACGGAACTGAGTTTTGTTTTCTATTGGCATGTAAAGATTAGAAAGAGGTCTCCCAGAAACTCATTCTGCACAATCAACAATTGAAATTCCTACTTATTAATTTAGACCACTGAACTAGAGTGATACAGGACACGGTCTCAGACATTTAGATTCTGGGGTCTAGTGTTGT